>NC_054082.1:56648135-56789044 GCF_017562075.2 Anopheles merus
AAATTTGTTTTAAAAATTAACCCTAAGATAACCACCAAACTAATATTCCAAGAATTAGCTATTTTATCCGGTAAAACCCGCAAATTTGCTCCAATCATTCTAAAAACAGAAAACACAATTATTCCACCAACAGAAATACCTGAGGTTTTAGCTAGATACTTTTATGATACATCATCTCTGAGTCCAGACCCCTTCCACCCATTGACGCTTCCGACCAAATTTAAAATAGTCTTTTTTCTCTTGATGAGCTTAATTGGGCCATCAATAAATGCCGTGGCATGTCTACATGCCCGGACAACATTGGTTATCCAATGCTCCAAAATCTCCCTTAACGGTCCAAAACAGTTCTCCTTCAGATTTACAATAATATTTGGTGTTCCAGGAACATACCGAATGACCTATTTCACAATTCCCATTCCAAACCCCAATAAACCACCACATGCAATAGATAGCTACCCCATCTCTCTCCTGAATTGCACTGGCAAACTAATGGAGAGAATGGTAAATACAAGACTGATGCAAGAATTAGAAGACCGCAACCTCCTTAGTACGAATCATCGCCTTTAGAGGTGGGAAAGATACTGAGACATATTTTACCGAACTTAATCAACTTTTAAAACCCCACAACCCCAAAGGCCACCACATTGACTGTGCAATATAATATTTATCAAATGCTTTTGACAGAACCTGGCGACATACAATTCTCTCATCCAACAAGGCATCCAACAATAGAACCGAATCACGCACAACTTTGCAAGAAGGAGTCAATATAGTTCAGAAATGGTCACGTTGGACAGGTTCACAATTTCACACTCTAAATCCAAAATACTTCTGTTATAATCACACCATCCATTCACTTGCAAGGCTCAACGAGAAGTGTCGGGTTCTATTTCTCATTTCTCTCCGTACAGTTACATGCTATAATATGCTATAATCTAGTCTAATCTAATCTAATCTATAATCTAATCTTAAATCTACAATAATGGATATAACAACTCTCCTCCCCTAAGGAAATTATAGATTTAGCCTTTGAGGCGCTTTCCTTACTCTTGTTGATCTACGTAAATATTCTGTGCTATCTGTTGGAGTCTCGTTTAGCGGCATATTGTTTTCTGTTATTGGAGGGTACATATCGAAAGGTATTCTTTGCTGTGAGTTAAGATTATTCTCCTCCCACTGCATTCCGGGTCCGGGGCTCAACTGATCTATATGTCGTTTCCATACCCTTCCGTCGTCTAATTGTACTTTGTACTTTGTACTTTGTAATAAAATCACGGGCTGATACCCTATCACCCACATCAAATGATCTAACTGTTCTTTCTCTCTCTTTATCTGATGTATGTTGTTCGGATCCGGGAATCATTAGGTCCAATTTTGATTTTAATTGCCTTCCAAAAACGGCCATAGCAGGGCTTTTCCCGGTACTGGGATGTGCCGTCCTACGATATGCCCATAAAATATTTTGTAAATGTAGGTGTACCTCGGGTCTAGAGCATGATAGCGCTTTCAACTTCTGTTTAAATGTTTGAACAAACCTCTCTGCCTGACCGTTTGTTGCCGGATGGTATGGAGCACCCATTCTGTGTAAAATTCCGTTTTTCTTTAAGAACGTTTGAAAACTTTCTGATGTAAATTGTGTACCTCTGTCTGACACTAGCATGGAGGGTAACCCAAATGTAGCAAAGAATTCTCTTATTTTTTCTATCGTGGTTTCTGTTGTCGCGTCTGATATTACTTTTACTTCTGGCCACTTTGTTCCTGCATCTATAATTATTAGGAAATTAAGTCCCATAAATGGCCCTGCAAAGTCTATGTGTATGCGTTGAAACGGTTCCACTGGTTGTTCCCAGCTATATCCTTGCACCTTTTGTGGGTTTTTCTAACTTTCGCACAGTGCATACAGTCACGCGCTGTTTCTTCTGTGTCACGATCTATAGAGTCCCACCAACAGTATGTCCTAGCTAAGGATTTCATTCGTGAGATTCCGAAATGACCCATGTGTAGCTCCTTTAATATTGTTTTACGCAAAGGTATTGGAATGTAAACTCTAATTCCGCGCATTAAACATTAAACAATCGTTTTGCAAGCTGAATTCGGTTTGATCTATTCCGAATCTAAATCGACCCTCTACTGTCCGGCCTGTCCTCAATGCCCTTACTAGTTCTTGCACTGTAGTGTCTTTCAATGTATATTTTGCAACTTCTTTTGCCTGTACTGGTAGTGATTCAGTCTGATTGATTTGTAAGACATCGATCTCGTCTGCCTCGCATATGGGTTCGTCCTTTAACGGCAAGCGAGGTACGCCATCCGCATTTCCGTGGTCTTTTGAGTTTCTATATTTCAAAGGATTTCAAAGTTAAATGATTCTAAAAATACTGCGTAGTGTTGCATGCGCATAGCTGAGAGTGTCGGAAGCCCTTTTTGTGGGGACCAAATCTGTGTCAATGGCTTGATATCTGTTACTAGTATTAATTTTCGACCGTATAGATATTTGAAAAACTTTTTTATGCCAAAAATTACGGCGTACGCTTCTTTGTCAATCTGTGTATATATTTGCTGAGTCTTTGTAAGGGTTTGCGACGCATATTGTATTGGATTTTCACTTCCATCTGCGTAAACGTGACTTAATACTGCACCCACGCCGTAAGGCGATGCATCCGTGGCTAATATTAATGGTAGTTTTGTATCGTAATGTGTAAGCGCTTGTTTCGATTGCATTTCTGCTTTCATCCATGCGAAAGCTTTCTCACAGTCTGGAGACCGTTCAAAAGCAACCTCATCTTTAAGTAAATTGTTGATTGGGTACATGTGTGTGCTAAGGTTTTTCATGAATCTTCCGTAATAATTTACCAAACCTAACAGTGCGCGTACTTGCTCTTTGTTTTCTGGTCTTGGCATATTTTCTATCGCATCTATTTTGCCTTGTAATTTATGGATTCCTTTCTTGTCTATCATGTAGCCGCAGTATTCAATCTTATCTTCTAAGAATTCGCATTTCTTTAAGTTTACTCGCATATTGTGATCATTAAACCGTTTTAGTACTTCTCGTAATCTTTGTAAATATTCCGTATCATTTGGGGCTGTTATTTTAACGTCATCTAAGAATACTGTTACTCCTGGTATACCTTGTAGAATTGAAGTTATTTCTCTTTGAAATATGGCTGTGGCAGAGGCTACCCCATACATAAGCCTAGTTGGTTGATAAAGTCCCATGTGCGTATTCAGCGTTAGTAGGTGTTGATCTTTCTCCCTGATTTCCATTTGTAAGTATGCTTGGGCTAAATCGAGCTTTGAGAATTTTTTTCCTTCACTCATGTTTGCAAAAAGTTCATCGATGGTGGGCAGAGGGAAATCATCAATTAATAGCCCTTTGTTAATTATTAGTTTATAATCTCCGCACAGTCTTACTTTTTTACCCGTTTTCCTAACTGGTATTATTGGGGTCGCCCATTCGCTTCTCTCTACCTTAACTAGTATGCCTTTATCCACCATGTTCTTTAATTCCTCTTCCATTGTATCACGAATAGAAAATGGAAGAGGCCGCGCTTTAAGAAACGTTGGGTTTGCCCCATTTTTCGAATGCAAAGATGCTTTGACACCTTCTATTTTTCCTATTGTGTCCAAAAATACGGCAGGAAATTCGTCTAATATTGCTTTTAAACCATTTTGGGTATTCGATGATTCAATAATTTTATCCACTGTGTACTGTTTACCATGCAAGATTTTAATCCAATCGTAATTTAAGGCTCTCATCCATTCGCGACCCAACAATGGTTGCCTATTGCCCCCAACTATGAACAATCGTAGTTTCTTTATTCCTTCTTTTGTCTTGATTTTCACTTCAGCCATTCCTGCGACAGAAATTTTTCCACCGCAATAACTTCTCTACGTCCGTTTGTACGAGCTTGATATTTTTAAGATATTTCTCTTTGTCGTGTTCGTTAATTAGAGTAACTGGTGAACCACTGTCTACCTCGAACTTAATTGGTGATTTTCCAATTTGTACGTTCACAAAAAAATTTTTGCTATCTTTCACATTTTCTACTTGTAAAATATCTATTTTATGGATTTGATCCTCTTCTGTGTCCTGACTGTCACTATCCTCGCATTGCTCCACGAGATTTGCTGTCCTACTCACTCGTTTCTTATTGTTCATCCCATGTGCTTTCCCCATTTTGAAACACACGCGTTGTAAATGACCGACCTTGTTACATAACACACACACTTTCATTTTGTGTTCGCATTTATTCGCTAAGTGCAATGAAGTGCCGCATCGGAAACAATACCGCTTGCTTCTTGGCGCTGGATATCGATCCATAAAGTTAACTGACTGAGCCCGATGGGCTAAAATTTCGACACCGTCGTTGACTGTTTCCATCGAGAATGCTTGCTTTGCTTTCTCGAACGTTAAGTCTTTTTCGCCTATTAACCTCTCGCGTATCATTTTGTCACGTACACCGAACACAAACTGGTTTCACAGCCCTTTCTGTAAATAATCACCAAACGCACAGTTTTTCGCTTCACGTTGTAACGCCGCCACGAACTAGGTGATGCTTTCTGCTTCCTTTTGTGTGCGTTGTCGGAACTTCCACAGCTCTACCATTTCCAATGGTTTGGGGTCGAAATGATCGTACGTTTTCGCCTGCAGTTCGTCCGGCGAGAGTAAGTCACACAGCACGTTGTAAGTCTCACTGCCCATGTAATGCAGGAGCGTCTGCTGCATGTCCGCTTGATCCACTTTGAGCACTTTAGCAGCACCAGCAAACCGCTTCACCCATCTTTGCCAAGTTGACTTCTCGTGCACAAACGGCACGATATTAAATGTAGCCATTATCGATTCGTTTTTTAATGTATTGCCCGCCTCGTCGCCAACTGTTATAATCACACCATCCATTCACTTGCAAGGCTCAACGAGAAGTGCCGGGTTTTATTTCTCATTTCTCTCCGTACAGTTACATGCTATAATATGCTATAATCTAGTCTAATCTAATCTAATCTATAATCTAATCTTAAATCTACAATAATGGATATAACAACTTCACATCTGCAATAGCAAAAATCATATTCTAAAACTCATAACATACAGTAACAGATACAGATACATTCACAGCCGACATCCTGGGAGATCGTAGCTTGACATTTAAAGTACACACTAGAAAGGGTCCAAAGAGAAGCGAAGTAATCTTCGAGAACCGTATTAATCTTTTCAGAATGCTTGGTATTGGATAACATTGCGCCTCCCGCCAAACACTAACTTCAAATCATCAATAACTAGCGTCTACCAAAACTACTCTCCCTCTTTTTTTGACCGGGGTTTTCAGATTTTTCCTATAATTCTTGCATTTAAGTGTGATTGATTTGTATCCCTATATTGAAACTAATAAATTTAATTATTTTAATCCAACTGGCTATGAAATAAAGCAATCAATTAAACACATTATTTTCGGTCAGTCGGTTGATTTTAGGCCGGTCCCGTGGTAAAACTTAACAATATGACGGTCATAGGTGGAAGCTTCGTATGGATCTGGCCTCTCACACGTAGGACTGACTATCATGTTATGGGCACACCAATTTGGCACCAGGTAGGCAAGAATATTAGCGTCTAAGGTAAGCTTAAACCAACAACGTTGGTTGCGCTGGAACCTAAACATGAAAAAGAAAAAAGTTGTGTCATAAATGGTAATTAAGGCAGCGGTGTAATGTTTTTGCGCGCAACATTGTTGCTCGGAAACATATCCCTGAGGTGGTCTATGAATGTTGCTGGCAACATTTCGCTTTAAAATTGTTTAGCGTCAAAAATTAGCCAATTTACAGCTCAGAGTTTATTTTTTATCAATCGCTTGTTGAATAAAGTGTTGAAAAAATAAAATATACACCAAAAACTGTATTATAAATGCAAAAATTACAAATTTAGCGGATGTCAACAAAATGCACTGTGCTGCTGTGTCATTTCATATACAGTCTGTTCCCGGTTTAGGCGGTTCTCGACTTATGCGGATTCGGAGATACGCGGTTTTCTAAATTTGACAGATCACATGTCAAATCAGTACAATTTGCTTCAAGTTCGGTAATAATTGCATTTTTGCTAACAAATTGAAACCGCTTAAAAGCCATAAAAATTAGAATTTTCTGCACGAATTACATCAAATAAATAATAAAGTGTGTAAAAGTACAAAGTTAAATAAAAAACTCCGAGTAATCAATAGTATTCTATTCAAAAAATGTGAAAATCGACTTACGCGGTTATTCGAGTTACGCGGATTCGCCGGGAACGCAGAAACCGCGTAACTCGGGAACAGACTGTACCCGATTACCATGACCAAGGTAAATAGAAAATGTTGCCAGACAAAAATCAAATTGGTTTGAATTTGCCCGGCAACAAAGTTGCGCTAGTTGTCAAAATCCATACATTTTGCCAGCAACAATGTTGCGCGCAACATGATTAGACCGCTGCCTAATTGAACGTCTGATAACCCGTCAAACATTGCGAGGGTAGCGAGCAGTATCATCTGCTCGAAATCTTATGGTATTTTAAATAATATTTATTTTTTACTGAAACATTTTATTTTTTGCGGTGTTATTTGTCAAAAAGATCAGCATATCCATTTTTGTGGATTTTTAAAAAATAAAATGTCTAAATCCAGGGGTTTAGTATGCAACAAATCGCACTGTTATACTTGCTCTCGCGTTGCTATAATTATAAGAAAAGAGAGAGAGAGAGAGTCGCGTTGCATAGTCTTGGCGGGTAGCTCTTGCTGATTTTTGCTCCCATAGAATTTTAACTATCTAGCGTACGGCGCAATCATACACAGTGGCAGTCCCGCCATGCAATTGACAGCGATTTGCGAGGGCGCGCGAGGGCTCGCACGACATACAAGTTCACCGCCCCAGAGCCCTCGCATAAAAGAGCTTGCGAGCCTTGGTAGTTTTTTCACTCCTAGTTTTACCAGTTATAATTATAGCACGCCGAGAGCAGGTAAACCATTGCAAATTATAGCATACTAAACGCCTAAATTTTAACATTTTATTTTGCAAAAATATAAAAAAATGGATAAGTTATCTTTTCTACACATAACACAGTTAAAAAATAATTTAATAATAAAAAATAAATATTTTTTTTAAATATCTTAATATTTCGAGCAGATGATACCACTTGCAACCCTCGCAATGTTTGACGGGGTAGCAGCTGTTTGTTTTGCGCTCATGGCTTTGGTTGACTTTTGGGCCATCCTTGCTTATCCTGACAAGGTGGTCTAAAGGGAGATTAGCAGATTCAGGCTCTTCGAACATTTTCGCCAGAGCAAAATCAGTTGTTGCTGTGGCAAGAAATCCGGAATACAAATGGAAGAAAATGAGCTTCGTCAAATTTTGAATGCTCTGTACTCAATTATTTTTTTACATCGTATTGCATGCAATAAAAACCAGCTTTTTCATTTCCCATTACTACTTTGACTGCCACCCTGTATCACGTTGAATATGAGAGAAAAAGTTGCAGCTCAGTTAAACCCATAGTCGAGATAGTGATCGTGTTTCGTTTAACGTGTTAACAATTGTTTATAGATTTCGATTTTGGTGTGTTTGACAAAGAAGTAAAAATAATGGTAAATAAATGGTAAATAATGGCAAGTAAATATCCGCGCCAATGAACAGTAAAAACTCGTGGAATCCGCGCCAAACGCAAAATCCGCGACAGCTGTAACAGCTTTGCACCTGATTTGATACCAGATTCCAAAGAGTATTCTATATAATAGCAGCCATATTAATGGACGCTAGCATGTACCACAATCAAAAAGACATTTGGTAAAATCATACCGCTTTAAAAGCAGTGCGAGAAAAGCTCAGCGGAGCTCATTCAAGTGTATCATTAAGAACAATAAACCTTAATTATCAAATACAACAGTCGCCTGCATGCATGTATCACAAATGGCAAATAATCCCAAAACTGTTAGTTATACAAGAAAAACGTATCTGAAATGTGCATTTTGTTGAAAACGAGCATTCAATTTCGAACACTTGTCGTTTCGATTTCGTTCAGTAAAATAATTACAAAAATCATGAAAATAATTTTGTTATTCGTTGAATTATTTTTTTAACAATTTTACCATTGAACAACTGGTGTTTTAGCTACAACCACATACAAAATCTTAACGAGCGCGCGTCACCTGTTTCAACAGAATTTTTATCTTGAACATGTAGATCTGGATTTATTTATACAAGTGAATCAAAATTTCAAGAAAATGAAAGATTTTTTCTAGCTTGTAACGATACATTTTGTTGACAATGTACACCTAATAGTGTATAATTTCACTTCAACGAGGTAGTTAAGTAGAAACGTTCGTGTGCTGAACAGATATTGAAGTGTTAAATTGCAGATGTGAATGTAACGTGGTCTATCCCCTTAAATATCGCTTTCGTAAAGGATCTCATAATGTATAACGAACGATAACGACATTATTTATAACGAATTTATAACGATACATATATGTATATATATATTGTATAAGTGCTCAACACAAAATGCATCCGCATTGAAACAACTTCGTTCAGTGTTGAATTGAATAACATGTTTTTAAACTTGTACCTTGATAACGACCGCCTTTTTAAGGTACAAGATTTTGCGATAAAAAGACACCATCTACCATTTTCCCTAAAAAAAATCATTCATTGATAAGAGCTTCAGTGTACTTGCTTAGGGTCTCACCAAAATTCACCAACACACCTTGATTGAAAATTGTACTTTCAATTGAGCGATACTGTTGCTCTGGTGCCGACTGTCAGTCGAACTTTACACAGTGTTATTGTACGTGGCTTTCAGTTAGTTTCATCGGAGTTGACTATCAACTCGGAGTTGGGTACGAATCACTCCAGAGAAATAAGTGTTTTCGATGGAAGCAAAACTGTTTTTCTTTGCCATTGGCTGGTGGTTGTGTTGCTACCATCCATGGACGAATGTTCATGGAGAATACTATTCTTCTGTAGAACAGATGCGGAAGCTACTCAAGCTCGAAGAATCACTGGTTACCAGTCTTGGACAGTATATTAAACTGCATGAACAAAAGATCGAGTTTCTCCATAGGCAGCGCGATCTGCTGGAGAAAGAGTTGAAGAAAGGATTGAAAGATGATATAGAGTATTCTTCGAATCCGGTAAGTGCCTTTCTGATGGTAAACCGCCTTGTCAACGATTGGGAGCGTCTTCGTGCCTTCATGGACATGGATGTTGGTGCAAAGCTACAAAACACTACGGAGATGCCGACACATGAAGATTTAATAGGAGTGGTTGAAGGGTTGGCTCGTTTACAGGATATGTACGAACTCAATGCAAAAGAAATGGCAAGTGGCAAACTACTTGATCGGACTATTGGTCGCCAGCTAAAAACAGCGGAATGTTATGAAATAGGAAATAAACTAACGGCTGCAAAAAGCTATCGCCATGCGGTCAGTTGGTTAAGGGAATCTCTGCGTTTGTGGACGATGGATAGTCCTGGAGTAAGTAAGGTGGAGGTCATGAACGCTCTTTCCTACGCACTATCCCATCAAGGAGAGTACGAAGAAGCGTTAGAACTGACACAAAAAGTACTAAAACTACAGCCAGATAACCAGCGCGCTCTCAATAGTAAGGAACCGCTCGAAAAATGGATCGAGTATAAGAAACAGCACGGTTTGCCACCGCCAGTACCAGAGCCTTATGCAAAAAATTATCCCAGTCTATGCCGGGGAGACGACCAACGGCCTACTAAAGAATTGGCCAGATTACGTTGCCGCTACGAACATAATCGGACACCTTTTCTGCGAATTTCACCGCTTAAATTGCAAGAAGTAAATCATGATCCAATAATTGTTATGTACCACGATGTGATATCTAACAAGGAAATCGATGCAATTATCAGTATTTCCAAGCCGTTGATGCACCGTTCAATGGTGGGTGATGATCACGAGAAGGCTGTTTCTAAAACGCGCACCAGTAGCAATGCCTGGCTCGATGATGTTATGCATCCAGTTGTACGTACTATCTCCCAACGTACAGAAGATATGACCAATCTAGCCATGACGGCGGCCGAAAGGCTGCAGGTCGGAAATTATGGAATCGGTGGACACTATTTACCTCATTACGATTATGCTGTTCCTGAAGAAGGCAAAGAGGTTTATCCTTCCATTGGAAAGGGTAATAGAATAGCCACCGTTATGTACTATGTATGTATGTGAGCGACAGTGGAAAATGGAATTACTGTTCTAAAATGTCCCATGTACTACTCCTTCAGCTTAGTGACGTAGCTATTGGCGGTGCAACAGTTTTCCCACAGCTCGGATTAGGTGTTTTCCCTCAAAAAGGATCCGCAATATTCTGGTATAATTTGCACGCAAATGGCACGGTCGATCATCGTACATTACATGGCGCATGTCCAGTTTTTGTAGGCTCTAAATGGGGTAAGTTGTTGCCTAGAAGTACATGTTTTCATATCTAGAAAATGTAATTGATCTAAATCTTTCTTCTAAACGTTTCAGTTGGAAACAAATGGATTCACGAGCGTGGACAAGAATTCCGCCGTTCCTGTGAACTTGATCCAAAGGTTTAAGCTGCTAAAGGAGGCAGCGTGAAAGTAAAAGGTTTTAAAGCTGTTTTTTTAACACATGCTAAAACTTTTTTTACTAAACGATAAGTAATTCTACATCTATATCGTTTTTTTCAAATCAAACTAAGTTTATAACATTTATTGTCATTTTACAATAAAATTTCATCCAAATAAACTGCGTAAAAATGATACGTTGAAACAGTTAAAAAGCGTTTAAACTACCTCGAGTTCACATATATCATTTAAAAAATTCAATTTCCAAATTTTTTGATAGAATTTGATGCCAAAAGCGATATGTTAGTTTGTTCGTTTGTAGTTTGTAGTATGTACTAAGATGTAACAGGTTTAACTTCGATTGCAACTGTTGAATTTGTGCTTTCTAATTAATACGTTTTTATACAAAAGTGAAACAATTAGAACACGTTTTTTCCAATGCTCATTCCAATTTTAATGAAATGGACAAACAATCATCCCTCACGTTTTCAAATCAAGGTCAACGTGCAATGTGTTTACACCACAGTGAAATCTCTCTAACCTCACTACTCCACACTAGAGGTACGGTGGAGCCAGAACCGTACGGTTCATTCAGTTCACGTAAAAAAATGAATAAACCAGTTCACAAGAATATAACTGGATTGTTGGATAACATCGAACTTAAATAAATTTCATCAAAATGAGTGCATGTATTCATGATAATTTTGGAAAATAAAAATATATAGGAAGGCATTTAAAGCCAAGCCCACTAGCTGTACAGACAGGCCTTTACCGACAACAGTTGTTGTCGAAGCAGTATGTTGCCTTTACAGGGTTTCCCACGATTTATTGGTGAGTTCCCATGATTTTTTTGTGCGTTCCCAGGATTTTTAGATCGTATCCCATAGATTTTTGGTTCGTTCCCATAATTTATTGGTATTTTCCGATTGGATATCAATGCAATTGGACCTAAAAGTTCTGGGAAACGGCCAAAAAATCGTGGGAACGCACAAAAAAAATGGGAAAACACCAAAAATGGATGGGAACCAACCGATAAATCGTGGGAAACCCTGTAATGTAAGAAGAGGAAGAAGTACTGGTTGCCCTAGTACACGGTACCTGGTTAGCGCTTCGAATTCAGCGATAAACGGTTTTCCGAATTAAATAAATTGTAAAAAAAATGCATTTTCACTCAATTTTAAAAATCATAGAAGAATAAAATGAGTTTATCTTCTATGAAATAATTAATACTATTAAATATTAGTTGAAAAGTAAATTTTTAATTAAAATCACCAACTTCCATCTAAACGTACACTACCGTTGTTCGATAGCTCAAAAGCAATATGATGTTTCTGAGATGGCTTATGGGCCTAGACTAAACTTTATTTTACGATTATTATTACATTAAGGCTGGGGGACATAGTCCGTACTGGCCAGTGTAATTTCGATTTTCACTTACGCATCTGGCGGCGGCTGACCGAAGCATTTTGCCAAATAATTTGTAGCCGCTCGAGAAAATATGTTATTTTTCCATGGTTTTTACTTAAACTGGACTGGAAAAGCTTAGCAATTGATAGATTGTGCAAGTATTTCAGCCATGTTCGCGTCAAAAAACCCTGAAAAAAACTACTTAAATTTGAGATCCAATCCGTTTCCAGGAAACTTGGTCCTGTGCTGCAGTCCTCCAACCACGGCTGCATCCGATCTCCGATAGGTTCGACTCCACCTGATCCAGCCAACGAGCTCGCTGTGCTCCTCTACGCCTCGGGCCGAACGGATCGCTGACGAGCACCTTCCTGGTGGGGCATGAGTCCGGCATCCTCATCACGTGTCCCAGCTCAGGATATCTGCACCGCCAAACAGCTCAGCTAGCTCGTGGTTCATCCTCCTTCTCCACACGCCCTGCTCGCACACACCGCCAAAGATAGTCCTTAGAACCCGCCGCTCGAAAATGGCGAGTGCATTGGAGTCCTCTGTTAGCATAGTCCAAGACTTGTACCCGTAGAGGACTACCGGACGAATCAGTGTGCGATATATGGTACATTTTATGTGTTGCTGGAATCTTCTGGATCGCAGGAGTTTAGTCAGGAGATAGGTTCTACTTTAGGTGGCCGCCATTGTAGATCCGGAAGTATGGAAATGCCGCGGCATCATTTCGACAAAACACAAATAACCTTCTTTTAGAAGTAACGGGTCATGGCCTTCGATTCTTATTAAGTACCACTTGAGGATAATCAATCTTTGCCTAGGGCAACGGTCGATACGAGGTTTCATCCCAGGATGCGCATCTTGTTGAGTCGGCCGAGTAAAAAAAAAACATGAAGAAAACAATTTATCTGGCCTGGGTAGTTCCATGACTGAGACATATTCAGATACTATTCAGGTCTCAAATTATAAAAGGGACCATTATGGATTTGGGATTAGTTCCAGTACCCTTAAGTATATGTTACACGATTTGCATGGGGTCAGGATCAGTTACAGGACCGTTATGGTTTCCGTGTAACGGTGTAACTGGTCCGGTACGGTTTTTGGAGTAGTTTCAGTACAGAATAAGATGCAAGATATATTCCAGGCCTGTAATGGCAGAAGCCCGCGGGTAATGTATTTTCAAAACCAAGTGGTCCGTTATCCTAAAAAGGTTCGAGAGCACTGCGGTATTGGATCGGGATCAATTCCATGACCGGTAAGGGACTAGGATCAGTTCCAGGGACAGGTTCATGACTAATTAAACACCTATATGGGATTGGAATCAGTTCCAGCACCAGAACGAGTTCTGTAAAATTCAAGGATTGACATAAGTTTTGGATTAGTCCCAGAATCTGTTTGCATTCTGAATCAGTTTCTCTTAGTGCATCCTTTGGAATTAAAAATAACCTGGAAAAAGACCTTTTCAAAAATAATTTGCACGTATCATAAAGGTAAAAACCCCCGAAAATATCTTACATAATTCAGTCACCAGGCCAAATTAACTAGTATTAGTAAAATACGACAAAGAATGCGTCATAACAAGGACAGAACACGTTACAATTTTAGTGACAGCAGGTCCGAGATTCCGTCCGCCTTTTCCGTCATCATCCGTATGTTTTCGATAGCCGTTCTTTTAACGACGACGATTTTTTTTATTATTTTAAAATAGTATTGTATGTTTAAAATTACCTTCCATGGGCTTGTAGTTGACGTTATCATTTTCTTGAAATTTTTACCTTTACGTCACGTAGAGACATTTTTCATTATAAATAGCACCAACGGGATGTGTCAGCGTAAATCAACGCAAAATCTATCTTCTCAAAGTTGTTGTCCAAAAGAGAGCAAAACAAAACCATTCTGCTGAATACAACATGTACTGTGACGAATGTGGTTTGAGGTTTGAGGCCTTGCCAGTTACGGCCAGGTTAGCTTGTGTAACATGAGGAACTTGTTCTACGCTGGTAACCTAACGGTTGTAAAAGACCTTGAGCTATTAAAGTCATATTTTTATCTTTCTAACTGTACATAACCATAAACACACCTAAGTGGATTGTATAGCAAAGTAGTTTTTACTTATTGATTTTCGTAATTGAAACCGTCGTCAATTGTTGTTTTTATGTTCAATTCAAATCTTATGGGAAACTTTAACGTAGGTTTAATTTTTATGGACACCCAATAACGAAACTCCAATAAACAAAACAAAAACTGTTTATACAAATATGAGCAAGAATGTTTCATTAGAACTAAGTTCATCGATTAATTTGTGGTTTTGCGTTCAAATGCTTATTCAATGCAGTACAACAATAGATCAATCTGACGAATCATATCCCGGATGCAAACAAATTACCGAGGTATAAAAGGGAAAATGGTTAGCTGGTAGTGTTATTTAATGTGCGACTCAGGCTTCTACAAGTCGTTAAAGAAGCCGGTTCGTTCAATTCGATTTGTAATTCAATTGAAAGGGAGAAAAGAGAACTTTCCAATCAGGCGGCTTTTCATTTTGTTTGTCCGACTGGTCGGAACATTGATTGATACTAGCAGCATATGCTAGCCTGAGGGAGAATGAATGCTTAGCACGAAGCAGCACTTGATGGAAGTTCATGGCCATTTGATGCCCACAAATACAGCTAGCAACGGAGTCTTTCCAAACGGTGTCGATTTGATATCGAATGGGAGGGGCGAACGCAGAAAAGCAATAGGATTTTATCAGTCGGTGAAATCACAGGGAAGGAACTTTGTGAGATATCTCGTTGGCCACAACAACGTATGCACTCCATCTTGGGAGGGACAGTGGTGAGCATACTTTCTATTACACCAGAGGACAGACTTACGACAGGACGATGTGGATCAACCACCGGAAAAACTGCAATGTCATTTTAAGATAGCAACAGGGATAGTTCCGGAGGCGATGAATAATTAATATTTGCACGTGTGTAGATGTATTATTTCGCATTGAACTCAAAAAGGATGACACAAGCTTGATGATGAATTGGATATTTTTGGTCACGTGTGAAAACTCTTCAATGTTCTAATACCTAAACCTACGATTTAAGTCAATTGTTTACTGTCATACTATGATAACAGCAATATCAATAAACAAAATATACATACAAGATACATGTATCGGGAAACATTTGTATACCAGAGTCAGACTAGTATAGCTTAGAGGGAACTAACTACGAAGTAAATTATTTGCTAATATGAATGAGATTTATCAAGATGACCATTAAACATTGATTATGTAAAACTTGACAATAAAACATGGATAACATAATGGGTTAAAACAATCCTCAGTGACCCGTCCTTATGATGGTTTGAGTACCTGTGTTGTTGGGCGAATAATTAGCAGTGCCATCCAGAGACGCAGAAATCCAACAAGTGGCCCGAAAGCGACCAGCAAGTACGCATAGTCTCCACCGGAACGCGTGATGCATGTGCCCAGTTCAGCATAGCACAGGGCTCCCAGCGTCGACAGGATTCCACTCAGCGTCCAGATAACCAAGGAGGAACCGACTGACCTGAAAAGAAAACGAGAAAACACAAATGCAAAGCTTTGTACCATTACTGTGCAAAGGGATGTGCGTGCAAAAATGATGCTGGTATTACGAAGGAAAAGACTGGAGCTGAGAAATTCTGTTTTATCATTCCGGGCATAGATTTAAGGAAAACAGAACCGGTTTTAACAAACTTCTCCACGTTCTACATACATTGGAGGAAAAGAATAAAATGAGAGGTAAAATACACCGCATATATAATCACGCAGGCTTTTAACAGTTCCTCCAAACAACACCGTTGAATGACGACCGCCTACAAAGTTCATTCGTTCAACGTTTCGTTGTGATGGTTACCTTTCGGGCACTTTACTTTGTGATGTTCTTTTCGGTACATCCGTTTACAACCAGCTAGCCAACCAATCAACGAATCTCATCTTCTTTTACCCTTTTGCTTTAAGTTAACATTCCTTTTCTTTTGAGCGAAAAATTTCAAGGTCTAACTAAAGGCTATTTGTGCTTGTTTAAAATGTTAAGCGAGAAACAATGTACCATAAACACTTAGTACAGCAAGATCTTTGTAAAATAAACCACTGATATCAAGTATAGTTTGCAATAAAACAACTCACAAGAAATCATTATTACCTGGTAAAAACAAATACTCCAGTTGGCGAAATGAAGATACCGGAACCGATAATTGTTCCCACAATGATGCCAACTCCATTGATAAGTGTAATTTTTCGTTTCAGTACAACCTTATCCCCCACTTCGTTGTTACCGATGGCTGCCACGGCATCCGATGCTTGAGCTGCAGTTTTCTTTGCAGTCATTATTTATGGCAAGTTATCGCAGTTCTCAATCGCTGTTATTTCACCAAATCATGACAATTCATACAACCATAAAGCGATTTTATCGTTTCAAACTATTCACGGAACAGCATAAGAAAGAAGAACAATACGTAAATTAGCGTTATTTTTCACGCAACACGTTCTGAGAGCCGGTTTTACCGATTGCCGTTTTTTTAACACACAATCGCACACGATGCGCAACCACCACTTGTGGAATGTGTCGTGGAATACGAATAAATCGGAGAAACTATGAAATCGATATTAGAATCTGTTTGTACTACACTACTTCGCCAGCAATCACGATCTACGAGAACCGGTAGCCGGCAGCGTGAAATAAAATAAATTTCCTGCTCACTGTACGCTACCTGGAGGCGGAAATGATTTTACTCGCACATAGGTATGCTCAGTTCCGCAAGAAGCAATAAATCGCACTTAGAAGGGAAGGCCAAATAACAGACGTATTTTTAAGAGCAACACTTTATCACTGCCGAGTCGTTATCACCGACCGTTTTCGCACTGCTGGACGTAAAAATCATCGGAAAACGTTGCGAGAATCGTTGGCGTGTATTGTTGTATTTCTTTGCCATCCGATTTTTCCGAACTAATCACTCTAGCACGAGCAAACACATCGTACACACAGTAGCGCGTATCTTGCACTCTCACATAATAACAACGAGAGCATGCTCTCCGAAACACTTTCTCTTTTTTGCTGACAGCTTCTGAGGTTGCTATGGAAGATGCTGTTTCGTTCTAGCACACCATAGAACCGCCGTTGCGCGCCGAATCACGCTGTACGCACGCCAGTAAGCAGAAAATGACGCAAATTTCGTTTGTCTTGCACGTTGGAACGACGCCGGTCTACAGCACATGCCCACACCCACGATTCCCGTTAATACTAACACAACTCAATGCTCCATAGCAGTCCACGGCGTTTATTTTGTAATGAAAGTGCCACCGGCACAACAGCACAGTTATTCGATGGTAAACGATAAACAAGCTAGACCGCAGAGATTCTTACAACACTTCACTTGCATTATGACTGGTTATTCTCTTAT
The DNA here is from genome assembly GCF_017562075.2 of Anopheles merus. Classification (NCBI taxonomy): domain Eukaryota; kingdom Metazoa; phylum Arthropoda; class Insecta; order Diptera; family Culicidae; genus Anopheles; species Anopheles merus. The sequence goes on from NC_054082.1 coordinate 56,665,543, forward strand.
GAAAAAAACATATTTTATCCTGATTAATATGGCTTGTAGCACAACTGACTTTTAAATATGTACATATATTTAAGTCCACGTTTCCTGCCTCACACAAAAAAAACACCTAAACCGGGTTGATGTTTCATGAACTGCAAGCAACCATCAATAGCACCTAATGTGGATTAATGGTTGATTGAATCCTATGGCTGTGAATGGTTCTTTAAGACCTAACGTTCACTGTAATTCACGGTATCTCATTATAAGATTCGGGAACGCATGATTTATTGAGATGCTCAAGCTTATTTCTAAAGTAGATTACTGCTTTTCTAGACAGACAACACTCGCACATCACAATACAACAATTACCATCTGGTAAACAAGCAGTCACAACAAGTTTGAATCGAAACGTCAACCACAGAATAGAATTTGTGGAGTTGAAAAAAGGAACGGTTGTTAGGGCGCGCTCTCGCAGCTATCGAAACAGACTCGACGACACGAACGAACATTAAACACAGATTAAATAAATTATACTCATAGCATTATTATCATTTTAAATGTTATAATGTGTTATAATCATTCATACTATTAAGATAAGGTGGAGATTTTTTTTTGTGAAACACATTATTAGTAATTTTTTATAAAAAATAAAAGCATGTAAATTTTGCGAATCGAAGTAAATTTGAAAAAAGAACTAAAGAAGAAATGAAATACAGTATGTTCGCAGTTTTTTAAATATTACAGATCATATTTCAAATCAGAACAATTTACTGTAAAAATTATCCAATGCAGTATCCTACATTGCATTTTTACAAATAATTTAAATTAATTTAAAAGCCAAAAATTGCAGAATATTCTGCACGAATTATATTGAATAAAAGATAAAGTGTATAAAAGCACTACATTGAATAAAAAAACGGAATAAGCAATTGTAACGAAAATCGCGAAATTCGACTATGTGGATTTCTCGCAACAAACGCATTCACAAACCGCGTATCTCGGGAACAGACTGTACTGTTGTGCGCTTTGATTCAAGTCCACCACTACAAATATCAAGCATTTTTTTCGAGCAAGAGACAACTGCTCGATGCGTTTTGACAGCTCTGGCTCGTGTTTACATTATGGACAAAAAACAGATACACAATAATCTGAGTCATTGGTGTGCAGTATCAAACATTTCCCATACAGGGCACAATAAAGTTCAACTTTTACTACATCAAAATGCCTTCAGTAGAGCCAAACGATAGCAATTCCGAAAGCAGAGAGTGCTCGAGCGAAAATGGTGATTATAGCAGCGACATGTCAACTGAAGCAACAATGAATCATGATTTGCCGGACCCAGATCGATATCTAATACCTGCGGATCGCATTGAGCACAGTGAACAGATCGAAATGCCTACCGAGCGTGAATTTACACAAAACGATACAATCAACAAGTTTCTCTTAAACTCATTTCTGCAACGAATAAATGATACAAGCAATGGGGAAGAGCTGCAACACGACCCGAGTTCGGTTGCTGGTGCCGCAGAAGAACGAGAACAGGACTTCGATTCGTAAAGTTTATATTAGACGATAAGTAGTGTATCTACAAAATCACGCATTAACTGATTCCAGCGTCCTAAATGTTTGTACAATAAGTCAGGTCTGGAAGGATGAGTGAAGTAAAGTGAATAAATATCGTCTTAAACGAACGATGTTCGTGTATTTTTTTTTGTCAAATGTACTTTGCGTTCCTTTGAATATTTGGATCGGTATGAGATAAGGGTACGGTAGGTAACTTGTTTGTGGCAGAGGACTCTCTCTGTAATCACGACGGTCGATTTATCTTTTTCTTTATCGCTCGCACACTAACGAGAAAGCTGCCGGTGAAGTAAATGCGGGGGGTGAGTTGCACATGAAGTTCCATCGTATGACAGCACATCAGCGTGTACAAACGAGCCCTTCCCACTGATTGTCCTCCAATCAGTTCGTGATCGCTTCGTTCGCAGAGCGGATCGTGCGCCTGTATTCATAGTACGCGCCTAGGAAGCTTACGGGTCAGTCGTACAGACGTAAGCGGTTCGTAATCTACACTGAATTCAAGCGGCATACTCGTATCAATTTGGTTGAACAGAAGACCACCACAGAAGACATCGCTTCTAAGAGCAAATTCTGCGTAGGTGATAGTGAAAGTGATTGAGAAGAAAAGTGATCTTCGACGTGTTGTATAAATGGAGATGAAAACTATCGTCAAAAAGCGCACTGTAGCTGAAGATATGGAAAGGGAGAATGGAAGTGAGGATTGCGAAACACCTACAGGGTTAAACATTCACGACGAAACGGAGAATGGTGCGGAATCGGTGGCCCAAGGCACATTGAAACCAGGTTCGCCAATACGTCCTTTGGTTAGTGAAGAGGAGGTGCGGAAACTGGCAGAACGGCTTTATGGAATCATAGTACTAGAAATGTGTGAGCTCGATTCATATGATGACCGTAATTTCATGATCCATGCAGATAGGTATGTACAATTTGCGATTCTCAATGTCCACACGGAGCAAGTCACACTCCACTTCGAATTAAAGCGCTTCGTTACTCTTGGTTACGTTACGAACAGCAACAAAAATAATAACGATTATGAGCAGTGAACAACACGTGATTTCGGTTTGTAAATTTGTCTCGATTGTCATGTCATCGTGCCCCACAAGGGTGGATACTGTGCACTCACACCGATGTCCACGGAGCGAGTAAATTAAATTGTCAGTTTGTGGACAATTGACTGCTGACCTTCATATAACTTGATTATTTTTCTAATATCTGCTTTGTTTTTGTCTTCTTTTTTTATTTAGCTTTGTAAAAAATCCCATCTTAAAATCAGTCAGTACCAATGGTTACGTGATGAAGATAGCAAACTCGCTCGATTCCAGCGATGAATCTTTCTTCTATGCGCAGAATGAGATCATGATGCATCTGAACAAGCGTGGCATCAAATGTCCAGTCCCGATGCAGAATATTTACGGCAAATACCATTCGGTTGAGAAACTGGGCCAATTGAATCATGTCGTTCGGTTGTTGGAATACATACCCGGGAAGGTATTTCACGGTGTTCCTCATCCAGACAAATTGTTTTATCAAGCAGGACAGTTTATTGCAAGGATTGATTCAGCATTAAAGGTGGGTACATCTTGTTACATTAATGAATAACCTACATACAAACTAGCAGTTATTCTTATCTTTCAATCCCATCAATCATCTTGAAGGAACTGTTATATCAACTGGTGTAATTTTTTTTTATCGGGAAACGAATAAACCCTAGAGTCATAATTAATCAGTAATCGGTAATATGTATAATTGATCTTTTCTATATTCAACAGTCGATCGATAAAGAAATGGTTGCTAAACGGCAGTCCATTTGGATGATGGAAAATTTTCCCAAATTAAAGGATTTTCTATATGTCATCAAAGATGAGCACCATAAAGATATAGTCGAACAAGTACTAGATGCATTTCAACGTCGTGTTATTCCTAACATAAATGAGTACGAACAGGGTGTTATATACGGAGATTTCAACGAGCATAACATTATTGTGAATAAGAAATCATCCAACGTTAAGGAATATGAAATAACTGGCATTATCGATTTTGGTGATGTGTGCTATTCACGGTACGTGTTCGAGCTGGCGATTGCAATGGCCTACATGATTTTGGAAGCAAATGATATAAACACTGGTGGTTTGGTAATAGCTGGCTACAGCATGATTCGTCTGATTCCTTTGCATGAAAAAGAAGTTCTTAGGGTGAGTTGTTTAAAAGCAAATTCATATGTTCTGTTACTAATAAGTAATTTTGATTAATTTTATTTTTGTAGGTTGCAATCGCAGCGCGCCTATGCCAAAGCCTAGTTATGGGACTCTATACGGCTACTGTCGATGCAAGCAATCAATATATCCTTTCCTCCCAAACTCGTGGATGGAACGTGTTGGAAGCTCTTTGGGCTGAGACTGATAAAGACCTTTTGGAGCGATGGAATTCAATTGCCGAAGAATATTTAACACGAAGCTCGTGAATAGTGATAATCATGTTTGGTTCAAGTGGAAGGTTTGAGTCAATTTTCACTCAATCGTTAGCATTAGTATACACAGCAATAGTTTCAAAACATGCTTTAGGTGGCAACAAATCTGAAACATTCAAGTAGCAGAAAAAGTAGTAAAAAAACAATTTTTAATGTAAAATGCTGATGCTTTTTATAGAATTTGTGTGCTTAAAATACGTAATAAATTTATTGCCGGCATGATTTTGTCCAATTTCCAAAACATGTTCAAAAGTGTCAAAAGATGAACTGAGAGTACTCTTAATATATTGAAAGTAGAATATCATGATTTTTTAAATTAAAGGATCTTTTCCAGGCATATCATTGTTTTGGAGGTATTTTTTTCATTTTTATTGTTTCGACAGTCATTAAGTCAGGTCTGGAAGGATGAATGAAGTAAAGTGAATAAATATCGTCTTAAAAGAACGATGTTCGAATATCACATATAATTTCATCCTTTCTATTTACCTATTTCACTATCTTTTCAAATATTTAACTTCATGTAGACTCGAAAACATGTTGTTGATTTTTTTGTAAATATGCAGAGTGATCTTAACCAGTTATTTGCTATTTTAGCTTTTTTCCAAATTTATCTTATTATTTTATGATTCTTTATGATAATATTTTATGATTTTTAAACTACCCTTCACGCACGTCGAATAAAATCGCTAAAATCACTGATAGTTCTTTTTTTGGATTCTTTCAGGTAGTCTTTTAAATAGCTGTACTTCTTACCAAAACAGTGAACGAGCTGATTTTGATATTTTGGAGTGTGACCATTCTTGCACTTCTTGTACCGTGGCTATGGATGTCAGAGATTGGTACAACTCTGTACATAAGTTACTGTATTTATTGAATGAAATTTAATGTACTCAGTTTCCAAAATCTTTTCAACATGGTTATCTTCATCTGAAATATTCGTAAGGATTTTCATTACACTCTCTTCAACGTATTTGTTATTTGTTAAACATATCGACTATGAGCATATTGGTGTTATCAATAGTGCCAGTAAATTTAATGTGTTCGTTTTATTGATCATAATATGGGTTTTAATATTTTCAAATGTTCTATTTGGTCATATTTATATTCAAATATTTATGTGCTAAAATAGTTTTTTCGAGTGATTTTAATTGACTTACTCTATTTGTTTCTTAGTATCTTATATGTTTCCCCATGTTGTTCCCTATTGCGTTTTAGATATGTTGTATAAGATTTGTCTCTTTTTTAATTGGCTTATTGTTTTGTGTACCATTTACAGCAGTTTTTTTGTAGTGGATTGTTTTTCGTAAACTATTTTATCCATGGCATATTCGAGATTTTTGAATAATTTGCTTGCTATATCTTCAAAATTATTGATTTCAACTACATTAATGAATCTTTTGAGTATCGTTCCAAACACGATGATGATGGCCCCACCCTTTCCCTTTCGTAGGTTCGAGAAGGACGAAATTATCTTATGATATGTTGTATTTATTACCTTAGAAAATAATAAAATAAAATAAAAATCTATTTAATTACGAGCGGATGATATGATACATAAGAACTTGGCCAAAGAATCCGATCAGGTGTCACTAAATCCAATAATCTGCTATGGACTAACAATTGTTCATGGCCCACTTTAAGCGCGCGTGTCTCGAATCTATGAAAACTACAAGTTTTTGTTTTGTATGTTAATCTAAGTTTTTTTTCAGACCCATTTAATTGAAAAACAAATTTCAATTCTATCATCAGTTGATGAATGCGGTAGATATGCTACACAAAAAAACCTCATTAATCTAAATACATTTATTATTACTTAACACAGCATTACTGAACAACGTGTCCAATATAAGATACACATTTATTTTTAAATTGTCGAAGATAAACTGCATTTACCTCTAAAAAATGAAGAGGTTTGAACATTTCAAGATAGGTAGTGAGGCGTTATTGGCTCATTTGCTCTTCGAGTAGGATGAAAGTCGGTTTCTCCAACAAATTGCTCTCCAAGATATTTTGGTGACGTACCATTTAGGACACAACTCTTTGCTATTACTGAAATCTATTGTAATATGTTAAATAGAATAACAGATGAAAAGTACCAAGGCCCAAACTAAACTCATTTTTTTTACACGTTGTAATCTTTGAAATTGGATTTGATTCTCTAGAAAAAGAACAGTCGCACAACAATCAAAGTGTGGTAAAATCAATGATTTGTATGATTAAACTTTTGCAAAGAAATTGATGTCTTTATTTAACCTACTAATTACCCCACATTTCTTAGCTTCCTTTTATTATGACGTAGTCCATGTGATTACTAAAAGTAAGTTTATCATCAATAATTATTTCTAGATATTTAATTTCAGAGACTTGTTTTATTTGTTTCTGATTGATACAAATTGAGAGCGGATATATTACCATTAGTTATTTGATATTATCATGTATTTTGTTTAAAGTCATTTTTTATGATTTAACCAGCCATCACCAGCATTTCGGTCGATGTTCAAAGGAGGCCTGCTTCACGTCACGCCTAGCAATGAATAAATCTGTATCGTAAGCGAATAAATTGATTTCACAAGCACGCAATTTTTTTTCTTGTCGCTAATGTACAAAATGACTAAAATGAATAAAATAATTCAAATGCACGTTTGAAATCCAAAAATACTGCCAAAACATGGTGCTTTTGATCTACAAAACTTTGACCCACTTTGACAACATTAGATTGAGTGCCGTTTCACAGGATTGTTCCTGTCTGTCTCCAGATTGTTCAGGAATTAAAACAAAATATGTGCATCAATTGATTTCTAACTAATAACTCTAATATCTTTTAAAAATGTGAAGAATGTTAATTGGTCGAAATACATGAGCATTAACTGCACCGGTCACTTTTTCAATAGGAATAACTTTAAACACCTTCCATTCCCTGGGAAAGACACAATTACTGATGATTCATTTAGTAATGATTCGTGATAGATTTTTTTTTCTTTTAGTGATTTTTTAAACTTATCGTGATAGTTATTTTGAGCATAGGTGCAACATTATCCATAATAATGACGTCATTATGTAAATTGCAACACCTTCCCCCGTATGACGTGAAGGAGAATTGCATGACACCACTTTGTAACCATTTGGGCTGTATTGTTCAAAGGCTTCTTCATCTACTATATGCATGAGTTTAAGTAAGAAATGCTGTACTGGGATTTAAGCCTTCAAATATTTTTCGTCAAAATATAGTTAGTGGCCTGATATATTAAGGCCTGATATATTAAGACAAATTGATCTTTGAACAATCAATGTTTGGTTACTCATCGAGTTTTGCTTTATTTTTAGATTTAATAGATATTGATTTTTATTCCGTTCCAAAAGTTTAAAGTATGTCTTAATCTAAATCATTGGGGTCCGACTTTACACGGTTAATTTGTTATAACAACTGTCTGCGTGATGTGATGTGAATAAGCGTTGTCCAAGGTACACAATATGTGCTGAACAATGCAACAGTCTGGCCAGTCTCGTGGTACTAGTACGTCTTAACAACATGCCTGTCATGGGTTCAAGCTCCGAATGGTCCGTGCCCCCATACTTAGGACCGACCAACTATCCTACTATGGGGGATAATCCATAAGTCACAGAACGCCAAGCCCACTAGTGGTACCGGCAGACCTTGACCGACAACGGTTATTGAGTCAAAGAAGAAGAAGATAAGTTGGGGTAAAGTACTTTTAGTTTATGTTTTTTGGCTATCGAAATTTTAATCTGCAGTTGAAAGCAGATCAAATAACTAATTTAGTGGCTAAAACCTACCACTTTAGCCACAATTATACGAAAATTGGCTATAATTTGTCTGAAAATCTTAAAATTCGAATTACGGTATAGCGTATATTCAAGATACGCTATTGCCTTCGATGCGCATTAATAGCGTATATCGGGGAATACCTGTATAATGCCCATTGCCGCGAGGGAAGTGTAATCGCATATAAACAAATTGTTAAGTAACGAAAACAATGAATTGTAATACAGTTTTTGATGGTTTTCTGGAAAACAACAGTTTAATGGTGTATTTTGATTTGATTTCCACAAAATGTTTCATTGATTGAAGTAGATATAACGATCATGTAAACGATCATATTGTGATTTTGTAGATATTTTATGTTATATTTGCTATCCATGGTTTGAAAATTAAAAATTTAACAAGAATAAATGTGGCTACAATATGGTTATCAAAAGAATTTTTATTTTCAATTTATATTTTTTGAATATTTACGGGAATCAGTTCGCTATTTAAAGGAATTCATTATTCAGATATTCAATCATTATGCTTCTTTAGCGTTCTTTTTTATCTTTTTTTATGAAATATCATGATAATGCGCCTTATATTTTAGAACGACTCGTACGACTTAACAACATGCCTGTTATGGGTTCAAGCCCCGAATAGCCCGTGCCCCCATATGTAGGAAAGACTATCCTGCTATGGTAACAATAAGTCAAAGAAAGCCAAGCTCAATTCACCAGTGGGTACAGGCAGGCCTTGACCGACAACGGTTGTTGTGCCAAAGAAGGAGAAGGATTTTAGAAGAAATTAAGATTTGAAATCAGACATTCAAAGCTATCATATATGATAGCCATGCCCCCCAGGATTCATAATTGGCTATTATGTATGATAGCCTTGACAATCAAGGTGTTAAAGGCGCGAAACAAAACGTGTTGATAATTATTGTTGGACATTCCGTAAGTATATGAAACTGAGAAAATTTCTTGTCTCTCCAAACTGAGTAATCTTGTCATTATTTATGTGGTATAGAAATATGTAAGAATAATGTTGTACAAAACATTTCTAAGTGCTAATGATCCGTGAAGGATTTGTGTCAACTTGCACAACTTAACAACATGCACATCATGGGTTCAAACCCATTATGTACCGTAACTACCATATGAAGCACTGACTATCCTAATCCTATGGATAATCAACAAGTTACTGATAGCCACAGTGGTAAAGCAGGCGAGGCCAAGACCGACAGCGGTTGATGTACCAAAGAAGAATAAACTCGGGGTGAATCTGCTTTACAGTAACTTCATGGTCGACTTATCTGCACTTTCTAGAATTTAACATTTGCATTGCTGTATCTCAGTGATATGGAATCTTTGAAGGTTTTACCTTTGTTATTTTTTTAACTTTACAACAATATCAAATGTTGTGAACAAATGTTTGAATGTATGCTAAAGTTGCATGCATCACAATCGATTATGCATGGCTTTTATTTAAATTTACACGTCCGTCCACATTCTTGGGTAGTATCTAGCAAACAATTTGTTCTTTTTTTTTATCACTTGAATTGCCTTTTTTGTCCGTTTTTATTCAATTATTATTCAACCAATGTATCAAAACACGAGCAGTTTTACAAAATAATGGCAAAATAAAATATTACAAACAGATTTTTTATTTTAATTTGCTCTCATTCTATCAACCTATTGGCCTAGCAGCTTACCTAGCCTAAGGCCTAGCGCCTTAAACAAATTATTAGAACAAATACGGGAACTGGCCCACGACCCGGCTTAAAATTTTGTTACCTTTCATAACAACAAAGTTAGCAAGTCGACAATTGTCAATCATAATCAAGACATAAGCGCAATAAATATCCAACAAAACGCAATGCGAGTTTGAATTTGGGATAGCAGCAAGTTCGGCTTGTTATTTGTTTGTTATTTAGTGGGAATTAATGAAGAGACATATAAAGTTTGTTCGGCTAGCTCCGATTTGTTCTGGTATCGTCTCCAGAATTGGTTTTAGAATCGGAATCGTCTCCAGAATTGACTTCAGAATCGAAATCTGCCTCGCAATAGGAATCGGCTCCGGAATCGGAATCAGTTTCGGAATATCCGTAATAATTGACCGTTTACCAGTGCATTTGGATACACTAAAGATTCCGGAGCCGATTTCGAAAACAGCTCCAGAAGCGGGATCGGAGCCAGGTAAATGTTTAGTACCGTTTATGACATACTATTTTGTTTTTCGGTTAATACTAATCGATTCGTATCCCTGCAATTTCAATTAACCTTTCATTTATTTGCCCAACGATGCAAAAGGTTAGGTGCTTGCGAATGAAAAAAATCAAAGCGAAAAAACGCAAATCTAAAAGATAGCGCTTATTAATAAATTCACGGTGTGTTCAATCGCATGGCGCTAGCAAAATCCTCATTTCCTGAGGGCAAGTGGTAAGCATGCTATAAATAAATCAATTTCTCCAGACAGCTTGCCCCTGAGCACTACTACAACCAGCCCGCAGAGATTCACCTCCATCGTGTTTGCGGAATGTTTGAAAGTCTTCGTGAATGTATTTATATTTGTTCTTTGATTGATTATTTCCGGAAGAACTTTGTGTTGGCGAGCGCACGCTCCAAAGTAGATATTCGAGTGTCTGTGGAGCTTGTAGTTGATATTTTTCAAACCAATCTAGAAATAAAGACAAAACAAGAAAAAAAGTTTCATTGTTTGTTGCTTAAAAAAGCATTTTCCGTCTTGATTTATTGAATTGTTCTTCAAGGTAGAAAACGAATCCTTACATTTAATCGACAAGGGTAAAATTGATTTTGCTTTGATGTCTCACTTCCCTCGACGGTTCAATAAAGCTTTCTAAGTGTTCTTTTGTTTTAGAATGGAACTATCTCCATGCGTAATTATGTCTTTTTTAACAGCGGTATTAAAATACATATTTTATAATTATGTGTTATGCACCCTAGCAAGTTTTTTGTTCTAAAACAGTTGAAACAAAATAGAGTTTTCTGTCTAAAAAAGTTACTTCTATAATAACATCATTTACAAAGCAGGAACAGATTGTAGAGAATTTGAAATGAGCAAACAAATATGATAGTAGACATAGTTACTGGGAGAGTTTGTATGTTTGTCACAGCATTTTCCGAGAGACTTTACTATGATTTGGAATGCCATCTAGGTTCGATTTATTACACCTTGTCCTATGAATTGAAATGGTTAAATTGAGAAATTTCGGGAACCATCGTTACCATGTGGACAACAATTTGCATCGCGTAAATCCCCCGCAAATCTGTCATCGGGTTTCCGTGACCAACGAGTAGAAGAAAATAATATGCTCGGGACATGAAAAATCGGTCTACGTACGTACGGTGGCAAAAATCTCTAGGCAGCGAGGGTGAACCGAACCGCACGAAAGGCTTGAGATCCTTCATGGGGCCGGATCGAAGGTATTATCGATAGCAGAAGGGGCATCAAGGGGGGGACACATTACATGCAAAGTGTGGCGGTGATAGATAAATTCAATTTCTTTCCACCGCTTCCGGAAGGAGGGAGTAATGGGCACGGCTAAAATGGGAGCTTATGGGTGAGTAGAACATTTTGTTCCTTTTTTGTAGTTGAATTTCTTAGGCACTGACAAAGTGATTGGAAGTTATGTAAAACAACTTCTACAGCGTCACATTGAGCGAAGGAAGATTAATGGACTATCAATCGAATATTGACGATCCCTTCGTTTGGTGGCCAATGCCAAGGAGCACCAGTAACACCAAAATTCCGATCACGTCAAATATCATTTTGGGTACACTTACAAACACTACGATATGGTTATTTTTACCTATCTGTTGTTAATGCTTCCTTATGCATAAAGTTGTGAGTTATACTCCAAATTGAATCGGATACATAATTATCATACAAAAGAATGTACAAATCGGATACATTATACTAAGATAAGATACACAAAACGGTCACAAAATGTCTAATGAAGTATTTTAAATGGATACTTACTCACAAAAACCATAACCATTCTATTTACGACTGTTGAAGCTTTAAGCACACCTTTTTAAAAATCTGATTATATTTAAAGATCGAACATACAGGGCACAGGGTACGCATTCGATCATATTCGTTTGAAGTTTTTGAGCTTTGATTCCATCTTCATATCCATATGGGAAATAATCAACAAAGTTATTTCATTTCATCAATTATCAGAATCCTCGGTAGAGTAGCACATGCAACCATTTCTTAAAGCATAACTCGTTTCACCGTCGGGAAGGTTAGAATGAATATTGGTGAATCCTCGTCGGAAATCAGCAAAAATAAATAAAGTTAGTTTCAGGTAGTTTGGGATGACGAAGATAACGAGGAAAGTACCAAATGTTTAGTATCTGATGGTAGTAAATATTAGTACAAGTAAATCATCAAGGTCACATCTTTTCCCAAGTGTTTGGAACCAGAAGTTAGATTCTGGTACGAATGTCCTCATGATTATTCGATGAAAAGTTTTGAAAGCAAAGTTGAACATTGTTCTTTAGCTGTTGTACCCATGTTTCATTTGCCATAAAAATGAAAACACAGAAAAAATAATAAAAGTTATGTTTAATCACGTGAAACGATTTGATTGTTAATTTCTTCTAAATAAATTGTTAATGAAATATTGTGTATTTCTTGTTAACTATCATTGTATTTTAAGATATTCTCATTTTTTATTTCACACATCATATGTTTTATCATATCATATGATTAAAAAGCAGTTTGCAAACCAATTTAGCATTCATGTATGATTTAAGTTCTGTTGATGACATGCGTTAACTGTTGGACGATTGCAATCTTATCGAAATCTGATTAAATCAGATTCATTTTACATCGGTTTTACATTGAAAGAGTATCCCTACATAGGGGATTGTATGGTGGGTAAGCTAAACGGAAGCAATTTGTTACGTAAAACTTGGTTAAATTGAAGAAAAAACGCAAAACACTGAGATTATCGAGTCTGTCATCGAAAATAGTACAAAAAGAGCATTACATCAAATGTATCAGCTTCTTTGCAAATGTTCTCGGTCTAACTGGCGCGTATAAAACGATTCGCTAACAAAATGGTTGTATAGTCAGTGTGTTTGGCCTAGCTTTTGGACCTTAATTACATTTCGCATTGAATGCTTCTGTCCGACTGATTGAAGATTGATGAGCGGAGGAGAGCTGTAAAACGAAATGCAACATTTCAATTTAATCGTGTAAATGGTGTAGATTGTCTGAAGCTGGTAATTTGATGTTTGGAATTTTAAATAACTTCTTATGAAAAGGTTGACCCAGATAATGTAATTTCTTTGAAATTAAACATAAATTATCGATTTTATTTCGTATGATAGGGTTAAAATGAGTTAAGCAAAATATAACCTGTTCTGTTTTTTGTTTTAATTTTTTCTATTCTTGAAAATTTTAACAATATAAAAATGAAGTGAAAAATTCTTGAGAGTGATTGTAACTAGCAAATCGCTTGACTTAAAATTGAAATAATTGGAAATTTGCATATGTGTAAACGATATTTTGATTTACTCCTTTCAGAATTTTATTAATCCAATTCGGTTTGACAAATTAACGTCTTAATGTAAAAAGAGATAAAGGTTAATATATTTATTGTAACATTATGAGCCTGACTTAAATAAAAAAAAAGAAAATCAATGCAAATAATAAGCAATGTGGTTGCAATTATACATCACATTTTTAAATACTTCCGTCCATTTTTTGTGCGGTTCTACTCAACAAATAATGCATTTCAACAAATTGGTATGGGAGTAGATTATATGATAAGTTTCTTGTTTTAATAAATTTCTAAAAGATGCATTTCATTGATGCATCTGTGATATTTGGAAATCATCGAGCATTATCATAATCAAAAGATATTATGAGCATCACTTATGTTTTCAAATGTTTTCGTAAACAGTTATTTTGGAGAGTTGTTTACTATGCATAAAATATTCCGTCATAAAATATTAGTCAGTTATGCCAATCGCTATGCTTCTTATCTAGTACGAAATGAATCAGCGATAGCTGTTTACTTGATGAATATGGAAACAATAGGTTAATGGACACATATATATATATATATATATATATATATATATATATATATATATATATATATATATATATATATATATATATATATATATATATATATATATATAATATATATATGTTTTTTTTACTGCAAGTACAAAAGTGCGGAGGAAATTCGTTAGTGTTTTGACAGTGCCAAAAACTCGTTAAAAGTTGTCGGTTCTACTGGCATGGATCATGAAATTAGAGAAGGCACCAAATTGGACTACCTTTTTCTTAGTCTGGTAGTTTACATTGTCATTCCTTACCTTCCGCTGCTTGGAGAATTTGTCCTTTTTTCATTACAATACTTACCTTTCTCATTTCCACTAGCAGCCATTTAATCGATAACACAGGCTCTTTCCTGTATAATGAAGTACTGTTGCGTTTTGATAGAACAGCTATGCTGAGACATTCGGGCTTTCGACTCGACTAGTCCTATGCAAACGGAGGGTAATGAATTTCTATTTTCGTTAACCCACAACGCCACTCCAAATCGTATTCATTTCGGTTGCGCTTTCAAAGCATCTGCAAAAAGCAAAGTTACTACTACATTGGAGTTGAAAAACTGAAGAATCAGTCATGTCTTTTTTTGCCGTTCCTATCTCCTGTCACTCATGCTAGAGATTTGAGAGGACTCTCAGAGTTTGATTGAAAGGGTAAATCAATTTTTGTGTGCTAACAGAATGGTTGGGTTCCTTGGTTGAACCAGGTTTAGGCTCTTTTCTATAGACACGTGCATTAATTTTTGTGAAAGAAAATGTTTGTTCTGCTGAAATATGTTTACAAGAATGAGAAACAGGTAGGAAAACTCTCCGATTAAGCTTATGCAGTTTCTAAAAAAATCATGTGGTCTGCTATCTTTCACATGAAAGTATGATGTACCATGACTAACTATTGCTAACTATTGAATAACTTAGGTAGGGGTTGTAGCTGCAAATATCTGTTTAGGTGGCTATTATTATTAACTATTATTCTTCAATAGTAGGAAAAGCACTTCAACGTATATGGGGCTTGGTTGATACATGAATTTCATCAAATGTTGTCAATGTTGCTAAACCGTTCGTCCAAAATCTGAACCAATACACCCTTCCCGTTTACGTGAAATAAACAAAGCTTTCGGCTGCTTTCGCATAGGTTTTTACAATGATTTATTTTTGTACAATCGATGATACGAATTGGTTACCATTATTGTTGAGTCAAGTAGTTCTTTTAAGTGAGAGAAGCGAAACGCTCGCGCTCATAATCAAAAATATACTGCCTTTCATTTCAGGGGTTGGTCCAAATCCAAATCTGCTGGTGTATGATCGAGTATATAAACTGTAAAGAAATTTATGTTTGACGAAATATTTGATAAATTTTGAACATCGTTAGGAAACTTTAGTGTAGCATATCTCGAGAACGGGTGGTCCGATCGAGACAAAAAGTAATGAGCGAATCGGGACCAACGTATTCTATAATATGCATAGCGTACCGTCAATATTGAAATCACATTGAGTGTTAGCTTCTATACTCGCGAGTAAATATACCGCACATAGTCGCACATCGCTATATTGAACTAGTTTTGTTTTCGAAGTCTGTTTTGCACATCACACAAGCCCGCTCATGCAATTCAAAATTGCACAATGCTCCATGAGCTCATTCGTGCGAAAATTTGCACATTTCCCAACCCACTCATTGCTTAGAATGGAGCTAGCTGATTTTGCTAGCACATCAGGGTAACTATTTTGCTTACGACACAACACTAGTTATGTCTGAACAAGTACCTATAAGAAGAAGACATTAACGATTAACGAAATGCTAAAGCTGTAATAAGAGTAATATGGTAGATTACATTTCTTTCATATCCGCTTACCGAAAACCGTCTCTTTGTGTTACGTTGAGAGTATTTCAGAGGAAGTGCTGATTATCCAAAGATACCATATTTATTCATATCGTTTGCATTTTTAAATCAGCGTGATGGATATTTTCCCTTTGGAGTTCCTGTTAGTTGTACAAATTCCTTATGCAATCTGCATGGATGTGTGTGTTTGTGTTTTACAGTGTGCAAAAATTGTATCCAAACTTCAGTTTTCAGTGTCAGATTTACAATTGTATACTTCCCTGTACCTATTGTACCTTTTTCTTACTTTTTACTTTAATATTTGTTGTCCTTTTCCTTTCATCATTTTCTCTTCTTATAGGGCTCTTGTGTAATTCAAATCAGGGGTCTCCAAACTACGGCCCGCGGGCCGCATGCGGCCCTCGAGAGCCTATTATGCGGCCCGTGGCAACTTTGTGAAGGTTAAAATAAATAGTTAATTATTGTGACTATTTTTAAAGAAAATGTAATTTCTGCTTTTTAGATACGTAGATCAAGGATGAATAATAGAGTTTTGTATATTATGTTAGTATTTTCTTATAAAGACGAAATTGAAACGTTCGCATTAGATACAGGCAACGGAAAAATGGCCCTCAACACGATTATATGTGAAGCAATGCGGCCCGCTTACTGAAAAGTTTGGAGACCCCTGATTTAAATAGATGAGTACACTGCAGCAGACCAAATCCGCAAAGCGATTGTGGCGCCGGATAAGTAAGTAAGTACACTGCTGATAATAAGGAATATGGTAGAATTTTTCTAATGGTATAGCTGAACATACGGCAACCCGAATGTTATCGTTATTGTAACCGTTGGATGTAAAGAAACTCCATCATTTTAGATTTGGTATGGCATCGGTAGACATGGGTCTTACTACGGAAGGTACAAACTATAGACTAGTTTTTAACTAAATATTTTTATTTTTAAATTATTATTTCCTTGAAAATAGGAGGGCTCAATGCAAATGTGAGAGCAATTCGTTCTAATGTTTTTTTTTGGAAGAGATTGTTAGAACGCAATCCTGTATCAATCAATTACAGCTTTGGGTTTTTACAAATCTATACGTTGTTTTCCGGTCCCATGTCCGCTACCTAGGCTGAGCAATGTGAGTACTTCATTTACAGGCAGGTTTTTTGTAGAGCAGTTGTAACATATTTCAAACATTACCGATATGGAGCAGTGTAGAATTGGTAAAAATAGGTAAACATCCAAAATGTTTACCAATTCATTTTATAGCATAAAATTTTTTGTATAGAAACTATAACAACAAACCCAACAGCGAATCTTCTTAACATCATAAACTTTATATTTTTTGGAAAATCGAATTTTCGATTTTGTTTGTGGTAGGTAGATGCAAATGTTTTTAAATAAAAAAAAAAAGATCACTTAGTCACAATGCTTTTCCATACAACGGATCATTTTTATTGTAAAAAATATGTTGTTTTTTAGTTGAACATTGCTAGACCTGAAGGACTTGTGTCAAATATTTGGTGATTATCAGCAAATTTCGTGACCTACGTATCACATATACACGGTTTTACACAGACCTATATTAATACCGATTTCTTAAACATTCACATCAACTAAATACTATCTGTTATCTTACACATCGTTTTCGCCCTAGTAGTAGAAGTAAAAACTATTGTATAGGAGGGGGAGGGCGACTATCGTGATAGATGGGGAATAAATTCTTTAGTGATTAACAATTTGTACGATAAAGAAACATGATTGTATCAGGGTTTTAGTTTCGTGCAGCACTTTGGTTCATATTGGTGGATAGTATTAAATCGTGTGTAATGGCTGTTGCTTAACACAAAAGTAACATTACGGTAAACCCTGCTGCCCTAGCGTTACGAACATGATCGCTCATTATACACTTCACAACGGGTAATGTTTTTTGTTTCTTGCTCGACCTTAATTATTTTTATCATCTAATGCTTCAATAAATAATCAGTAATCAGTCTTATCATCAAGTAACTTTACTTTTTAGACGAGTGGTGTAATTATGTTCGTGATAAAATGAGAGCGAATGTTCATGTACATGAATCACGTTCGGAAGATAGTCGGTAGTTAGTGAGAGATTCGGTGAGTGGTAACACGATGAAACAAACACAAACATATAATAAATAATATCAATTGACCAAATAAAATAGTTTATATTCCATAAGAATATCACTTCAGCGTCAGCGGCACTTTCGTAAAACAAATTTGTGTCGTAAAAAGTTTGCTTTTATGAAATGGGTACAGTGATGGAACAAACTGTTCGATCTGGGGATCACTTCTAACATGCATATCGAATGAGACATCAAAGAAGTTATTATGGAAATGTTAAAAGTTTTCTACGCGTGTATCTTCTTGGTAAACACGTCGCATTTTTTAGAAAAAAAAACATTTAATTTATCTATCACTGTGGGTGTTCTAGTATTAATCGATCTTAGTCTTCTACATATTTATTCGATCGTAGTTCCTATTTGTGGTACTCTGTCTCTTATAAATCTACCTAATGAATCTACATAGCTTCGAAAATATTGGCAGATATGTGAGTTTTTTTTTCTATTAGGGTTTGCCTCGGTAGAGTATTGGACCGCTTGCAACTGCATCAAAAGGATTTTACTACAAACGGCACGCTAAACTTTTCGATTCTTTGTCCGTTTTGGTTTCTTCATATTGATTTTACACTCTACAATTTCAACATCAACAACAGCGAGAACATAAATCCCTAAACCCTAGCTGTCAAGGGGTGCAATCTGTGTATTTGTGCATTAGGTGGTGTTGGACAGGTCAAAACCGGCGTAAGTGAGTGCGTTTTAAAGTACAGCTCGTTTGCGCACACCAGCTATTGGCAACTATAATCGTATGACAAGTGACAACATTCCATGGATTTGAAAGTGAGTGACTCGTACGTACGATCGTTTAGTAGCCAGCGCTAGAAGTCTGTTGGTAGCTAGCGATTGCTTTTACTTGTTTCTACAGATATTCTACCAATGACACTATCTCAGTGAGTGAGTTGGAATGGTTAAGCTCTTTAGAATGCAGCTGCTTCGTTACGGGTATGGGATTGGGGAGCTCTAGTGCTTTGTAAAGTTGTTGATGTTGCTTAGTAAGGTCAAATCGCTGACACTTGCTCTAGGTCGGCGGATGAGCGGCCCGAATTCATCACGACGTTTTTCGCTGCATAATCCGTCACGTACCGATCGCTGCTACGGGGATAAATGTTTCCCATTTCCTGACCACAGCACCAGGAGCTTCGGCTGGTAAGGATTCGCTTGAAAGCTTCCCTAAACTCAGTGTTAAAGATCGAATAGATGATTGGATTGAAGGCTGAGTTGGAATACCCGAGCCAAGATAGCACCTTGAACGTTTGCTGCCCAATGCAGGTTTTGCAGAACGCGGCGATGATATTAACACAGAAGAACGGAACCCAACAGATCAGGAAGACGCCCATTATCACACCAACGGTGATCGCGGCCTTATGATCGGACACGTGATACGGTGATGATGCGGTGTGAGCGAGCTGGCGGAGTTTAAGTTTGTTTTTGCTGCTTTTGGGCTTTCGTATGCTGCGGTAGCGCTTTTCGCTAATCTCTCCAGGACGCGTAACGGCACGAATAGATTTGACGTGCTTTTGAGCGTAGCAGTACAACCTGGGAAGGGGGAGCAGGAAATGTAGAAAAACATAGTCAAACGAGCACACGATATTATTTCACAAATCGACCGTTTGGAAAGGTAGAGGATACGCATTGTTTGGGTTCGTTACAGGCAGATGACTTTCTCGAACCTTCTTGGAAGCAATGGTTGGGTGTGTTACAAGATTCTTCGAATATTTGGAAAGGAAATAATAATGCTTCTTTATCAACTTTTCCGGCCCGTAGAGGCAATATTTTTTTTCCCTTTCAACGTTTACCGTTCTTTTTTGTCATGTGGTCATCCTAGTGGTCATCCTTTACAATCTACATACATCGGCTAGGAGATGATGGCTAAAAGCGTATAGAGTTAGTCTTTGACTGGAAATGATTTCTGTCTCAGCATGTGATTGATAATGCTCCAAAATTGAGTTGAAAGTATGTGTATGAGACTTAATTTTGATTGATATTTTCATAAATATATTATACATTACTACATTTTCCAATAATCAAAATAGATTTGTGTGTGAATGTTTTCTTGAATTTAATTTTGCCAAAAAATGCAACCAACATTGGCAAAAAATGAGCACAAATAAACGTTATATGTTATATATATTTTTTATAACATCTGATTTAATATTTCTCTTTTTTTTCTTTTACACAATAAAAGAAAGTTTACCTAACCTACTTTGAATTAAGATAAACCTACTAACAGAGAAGGTTAAATTTAATTAAAACTTTTTGAAACGAAATTTCAAAGCTGAAAATTAAACTGGTATCGCTTATCGGTACACAGTAATTCCGTTCCGTAGAAGTGCAGGAATGTTGCTTTATTCAGTTACTTCACACAGGTGGGAGAACACCATGGACCACTAGTGCTTCAGGAAAGGATTGTAGGATGAATTTAATCTGTTCTACAAAGTTGTTTAAATTGAGAATGACCAAATTCAACGACTACAGTCGTTCTGGGGTTGGAGGAAAACCAACGATTCCAAGCACGAGCAAACGTTTAACTCCCGAGAAGGATTAAATCATTGTTTCGACTAGCATAGAACATTATCGTATTGCTAGAGCTTGAAACATATGAAACTCGCGATGTAGATTAAACATACGCTTTGTTCATTGGAATAACACATCCATGAAAATAATCACTTCATTTTGTACTAAATTTTGATTCAATATATGAAACTACACCGTTCTGAATAAAAAAAAAACTAGTTTCATGTTTAGTTTGAGAAGCACGGCATAGCGTGTTTTTTTTCATTACTCACCTGCAGTAGATACCTATCATAACTATACAAGGTACGTAGAAGCTTATACAACTAGATACAACAGCATAAGTTGGTGTTAGATCAAGAGCACAGGTCTCGTATTTGATACCATTGATTTTGAGCGATGTGTCCGTTTTGTCTCTTTTGTCTCGATGTAGGTCGAGTGATATTGGAACAAACGATACGAGTGCTGCAAGAAGCCAAATAACGGCAATTGTTCCTATAGCCACTCGTCGGGTTACCCATCGACCGTATCTGAAAAAATATGGAAATATACGGGTATTAAATCAACTTTAGTGAATGGAATTGTTTAACATTTTGATGACACACACATACAAAAAAGGATTCCAGTGCAGTGACAGAAACTGAAAATTATTAGGTAATGATAAAGGTTAATTAAAATAAATGCAATGGAAAGACAAGGATCGATAATGAGCAACCCAAGGTGTAAGCATAAATAATCAACCCATTTCGAATGTATCTCTTTTAATTGTGTGTGAACAATTGTAATAACATTTCGAAATTCAAATGAAAAGGAGAAAGGATCGTATGGATAGTAAGTAATCAGTTTCATCGAAATGTATCGTAATTAAAAAAAAGTGATACATAACGAGCCATTTTTTACATAGCTGAGAAATGAGATTGAATTGTCTTTTCACCATTCCACTACGTTAAGTTGCAAGCAAAATGGTAAAATGTTCGTGTCATTAATGACGCCAATTTAAATGTGTGAAGATTTTACAACTGTGTGTCATGAATTAAGCACAGCAAAAAGCACGCATCGGATCATAGTTATTTTATTTTATTTATTTTTATCGCTACAACCAAGCTCTATTCGTTCCCACGATGATTCGTAATATTGCTACCTATCCTGCATATGTTACATATGTTAAGTACACATAAGTTGAAGTCTTGCTGAGCCTGGTGTGTTATTGTGTATTTATAGTGGCAGTGTGCGAGTCCAAGCAACTGTGTGCAAAGAGCTGTTTATTTATTATTTAAACCATTTACTAGTTACGGCAGAAGAACTTTCAAAATTGTCAATGGGGCATACTGGCAATCTGGTGTGAAATTATTATTATCCAGTGAAAATACGCATTACCTTCTCGCATCTACACGCAGGTAGCTACGCATTTGCATTTATCACCTACATAGTGCACTAAACAACTGCGTAACATTAAAATTAGTTGCGCAAGTTGAGTAAAACATGTAGTATTATTTAACCGATTGAAATCCTCGTAGCTTTAACATAATTATTTGGCATTTTTTAATGTGTTCAATATTGGCTATTCAAAATTACTGTTTAAAATAGCTTGTAGCAACATATTTACACGTGATGAAAACAATATTTTGTTGCACTTTTAAAATTGAAACATTTATTGATTTACGAATTACGCAAATTTCACTAAAATATTTGACCTTACACAGGAAAAACAATTTAGACAGGTATGAATATCGAAAAAAAAAAATTATTAACCTAGGAAAACTTTTATTCTTTATATTCAAACAAATTTTCCCCTTCTAAAATAAAGCCGACAGCAAAATAAAGCAAAACTTAAAATTCAATAACTGAGCCATCTTGCCACGACCAGGTGGCGCACTGAATGTTAAAGCAGCACATTAGATAGCATTTGTATTCATTTGTACTTTTGAACCGTTTGGATTGCCTGAACGGTGAGGTTGGAAACCACGTTGAATAGGGTATGAAACAAATTGGCTAAAAAAAGGATCACAGAATCGTGGCCAACCTGTGACTCGCTATGAATTCAATAAAAGCTGTTGTTTCGTATTACGCTTCGCTGATATCTTTCAGAGTGTGTGTGAAATATTCTAGCTTACGCAGTAAACAACGGGTGAAAATATTATCATAGCAGGAAAGCAATGAAACATGTTTAAATCGCCAAGGTCATACGGCCGACGTCTACCATAGCGAAAACAGTCTACTAAGATGCAGCAACAAAATTTCGTGTAACGGTAGCACTATGGAGTTATGATACTAGGGCTCAGTGAGGTAAGGTGAGCTAGAAAAAAGATTCAAAATGATTGGAGACGAGATGGGGAAACATATTAATACAGTTTTTAAGTACTTTGAGTCCCAGTTCTCAGAAATTTTACTTAAAATGTATCACATGTTTCAAGAACAGTCGAACTGGAGAACATACAGGGCATTGTCATTTGCCCGAAACGTCAAACCAGCTGAAACCAAACTGATGAAAATGATTTAGTAGACTCTCAATATGATATCAGTTGCCATTTTTTCAATGGAACTTGGCCACGTAGTCCGGAAATGCAATATTTCTACCAGAGAATAATTGGAACAAGTCTTGTAGGATGAGTGGGTCAAAAATACGCTTTTTTAAAGGTTCAAATGAGTTCTTGCGTTGTGCAAGTAGTCACCAATAGTCAAAAATGCAATAAGAAACACGATCAGGACATTTTTTGATTCCATAACCTTTGTTTTCTTACGCATATTATGCCAAAAGTCTGATGGACGAATACTTTTTGCGCGCCCATCAAACGACTTTTTTTAGTTTTTTATGTATTTGGGTTGCTATTGCACTATTTAAATGCTTATTTTTTAGCAAAACGTGTGTATTGATGGCCCCTTTATCAAACCTCATCATTACTTTCGCCCCATACGTATTGCAGCCATAATTCGCCCTTTGCTGTAAAATATTCAGCTAGACGAATACTTTTTGGACTGACTGTAGTTGCGTTTTGGGCTGAATGTAAGTAGAAGTAATACCACATTTTACAACTGCATTGTTTTATGGTACTGTGGTAACTGTTCCTTTCGAAGAGTTCTATAATTTTTTTATAAAACTGTGCTTGGCTTATGGTCCATAGCAGGTTTTTTGCGAAAAAAAAAATCATGTTTCAATTTGTTTATTAATTGTAGTAAAAAAATATTTTATACTTTCTTTGTGGTAAGTATTAAGGTTCAAGAAAAAAGAACAACTAAACCGCGTTCTGGTTGTGAAGTGCAAAATTTATAGGATACGTGCGCGACCCTTCTTGTTTGATCAGATGTTAAAGTTGTAGCGGTATAAGTGCATCCACATCAGACACTGAAACTAGAAGGAGTTTTACATCATGGCGCCTGCAAAGTTGTCGGAGCTGTTCTAGCCGCAAGCAACGATTGTGAAAGCTTATCCTGCGAAGCCTCGGATCTTTTATATAGTTAGCTGGTGGGAGAGCCGGCATGTTGTTAAAGATTATCGTGGATAAGGTGTGTGCAATGGCAGCTTGATGGAATGGGGCCGGTACGGGGAACCACAAAGGATTTGTAGATTATAAACAAACGGTTTTCAACATTTCGGCGAATGTTTGGCATTTGTAGCTGTTTAATGTATGATTTAAAGTATGGTTGTTGAATTTGGCCAAAAAAGCCAACTGTCTACAGCATTTTCAAAATATGTGTAATTAACTAGAATAACCGTAACTTCACTATGATGTGTCATTTGTTGTATGTTTGACAGGACGATAAATTTCGAAAAGTGAAAGTTATTTAAATAGCACGATAACCATTGTTTAATAACTAAGAATTGAAGCTCTTATTAGCGTGGTAAATAAAATGTTGCCTAAATAAATCAAACCACCGTGATGGTTCGTGAGGCAACAAAAGAAAAATATGCCTTATTAGATATGCTTTGTCAAGGTTTCTCCATCTTTGGTGAGGTAAACGAGAAGGGATTCGCACTTATCTTAGCAACGGACGGCGGAGGCGGTGGCAAAAAGGATAATAAATTGAAATTCTGTAAATTATCATTGTTCATTGTGTCTGGGACCACGGTAAGGCAGATGCTTAAGCTTGCAAAAGCAACCATAATTCCTGCAGTCGGAGAGTGAATAAAGAAAATGAAGCTCGAAAAGCTACCTCCAGGCAAACGGTGGCGGATCGGAGAACGGATACGAATGTAAGTCAGTTTTATTTCTTTTCACGTGTTTTCTTTACACAATCTTGATAACACGGCTGCCACATATACGGGGTCGAAAGGCATGCTGGAAATTAATTTATATTTGATTTACATCCGTCGTATGAGCGAATGAAGCAATGACAGCATTCCTAGCGAATGTAGCTCAGGCTCGCAATCTACGGTGTATATAGTCCGGAGAATTGTCGGATCGCATAAAAACACAATCTTGCGAAACTACCAGGGGAGTTAGAAAGTAGATTTAGCAAAGCGAAAATGGCAAAACCATGTCTTTGGGTAGGGTGCCATGCAAGTTCTGTTTGAAGTCACGATTCTATTAGTTCCACTCAAATAAAAGATGGTTTCAGTTCGCTTTCTAAACACTTTGGAGAAAACCATTACGAAGGGACACGATTGCGTGCCGGTTTGTGGAAAAAATGAGAAATGCGTTTAGATGGCTTGAAGCGTCCAGGTAGCTAACATAACACATGAGTATTCCCCTAAAGACGAAAAAGCATAAGGAGCGAAAACTTTTGTAGTAGTGCAAAGTTTCTTTAACACTATAGTAAAAGAAAAAGTATTAGTGACACGAAAAAAGGGATGGAGGGAGGAGGGTCGGTTAGATAGTTACGATTGTTTCTACTACGAAGAAAGTCAATCAATTAGTCGTAAAAGTTGAACGTACGCTGCACATGCGATGGGAATGGTTACGGACTGCAACATATTATACGATTGCAAGTGCACTGTTTTCCAATTCATTTTATTTAAGTTTTAAAGCCGAATCAAACGCTGTACTCGATCAGTTTAAGATTTCAACCCATGGCGGGTTTTTCATTGATGAAATAATTCAAAAAATTCACTTCGGTTGTGATTTGCGGCTGGGTGTCTTATATTATACTATGAAAACAAAAACATAAAAAAAAAGTTTCAATTATTACTCGGCGTAAAACTGCTGCGCTGACAGTAACGTTTGCATTTAAAAAAATGGACACAGTTTTTCGATTTTTATGAGTTCTAACTGCACTAACGAAATGTTAATTCAGTAATAGTATCCCATAAATCAGCAGACAAAATTTTACATATTCCTCATTATCATCTCTACTCTTACCGTGATGGCCAAAAAAGTTACGCTATTTCAAGTGACGAAAAGGTAAAATTAGAATTCGTTGCACAAAATTTAGAGGTGCATTTGTCAGGGGATGGGTTAAGAGATTGTCAAAGATAGTGTAAATTGTGTTTGATCTACAAAAAGGCCAACAAAAAAAAGAGTTAAAGCGTTTTTTATATGATGCTTTGGATTTCGGCAACCATTTTCCGTTATCCTGAAAAAAATTATCAGTGTACTGTGGCATAAGGCATCTCGTATCTCCAAATTTGCTAAGGGGTCCAGTATTTCCTTTTTTTAATTTGGTCCAAATTTGGTTACATCCACCTTGACACTATTGCGTGATACAAGCCTATACATACAGAAAAACGTACAAACGTACGTGATCTTTATTGACAAGATTATTGATTATTCATTTTTCAATGAATATAAGAACACACAGGAAAAGAAAGAAAATTTTAAATAATAGGAAGATAAATTTACAAGCCATTCTATATTCATTTCACTTTTCTTAATTTACAATATAAAACTTTAAACTGTTTTTCACAAAGTTACGTTATTTTTATTGCTTTTGTCATGTTTTCGTTCCACGTCGCACGTTTTTCGGTATTCGCTAATAGTATACCGCTAAATTATTGTCCTCATGCCGAATAAGATTTACAATTCCTGAATCTCCGTTTGTCTCAGCGTCAAGTTAATTTCATTAGAGGTACAGTTTCTAAAAGTTTCTTTCCAAACAACTTTGCAATTTACGAAGTGACGAAAGTTGTACCATTAATTTGTACTTCATGGTGGCACAGGTGATCCAAACCTTTGCTTCGTGCGGATAAAAATAAATCGGAACGCATTTACGATCATAAAGCACACGAACAAATACTGTTCAAGGTGTAAAAATGAAATAAAAATGTACAAACAAAACCGTCGTCGTTTCTCAAACAAAACGTAATTATATCACAGAGCTTTTCCATTATTGCTAACCATTGCAAATCACTTGTTTCAAATATTCTGACATAAAATACGTTAGTGTGTACTTTTACGTACTTTTGCAAATTGCAAACACAGTCAAGCTAACGTTTCTAGGTTTTTTCAACGATCGATATTAATCATAATTATTACAAAGGCTGGCTCAAAACTATAGTGACGCGGTAATAGTAATGTTTTCCTTGGTGGCCAACACTATCGGTATGGTAGGTTCATGCAGTGGTACAACACTGCGGTTGCATGTAAACAGGCGAAGGTTTTTGTTCACAACGTCAGCATTACGAGCGCGACGCTTGCAGGAAGCAGGCGTTCGACGAATGCGCTTAACTTGACACAAACCCCAAAACCCCAGACGGAAACCGCTGACCAAAATGCTACTGTAGCATGGAGGGGTTGCAATCGTGCTGTAGTGTGATAACGATACAGTTTTCGAGTTCTAACCGAAACACCTGCTCGGACTAACGAATGAATGCAATTTTATACTACAAAAATGATCAATTGCCGTAATATTCCCCTTTGCTGGAATGCTTAGAGTGTGTTCTTAAAATATAGCAGAAGCGTCGTATTTGAGCATATTGTTTTAAATGATTTTGATAATTCTGATTTTTTTGTGCTAATTTTAGTAAACTTGGTACATATAAATATGGTTCATGCAAAAATGTGCCACTCATTATAATGCTTTATCATATCCAATTTCAGGCGAACATAGATTTATTACATCGAATACAGTTCAATAGCGCATTTATAAATCAATTAGGAACTGTTTATCGATTAATGGTGGAGCCTTATGTACCTACAGCCTCCATGTGGATACATAAACGGCGGAAAATGTGTACGAGTTCTTCCCATCATCCGTCGTAAAACCATCACAATATACATTGAGCACCAGCAGGGTGATGTATCGTAGTGTACGTCCCATGTGGATGATTATTAAAAATAGAAAGTTTGAAAATATCTTCTACTTCCAGCCGTCAGCTCCACCATCACCGTGATGATAATGTTGTTGCAAAGGTCTACCAGTTCCGGTATAGCACCATTTGGCTGTTTGCAGGTTATTTGAGGGATGTGGTGTTTATGTTTATGACCGCTTGCCGTCATACGGGTAGCAGAATAGCGCCGGTATGTTGCAACACGGAATGGTCTCCCTTTTACGCGTCGAGATGAAGTCTTGCCCCTGCCGTTGCAGAAGAAGAAGGATTATCGTATCCTAGAACCGCACGTTTGCTCGTTTGTGCCATACATGAAGCGAACTGGAGCATATCGGTTGGGACGCGTTGGCCACATCAATACACATCACGCTGTTGAAACTTTCAAACAGCTCAATTGAAAATTATGAGTAGTAAGCATAAGTCTCGATCGATGAACCATGCAGCAGATGGCTAGGCAAGACACGGACTCGGCCAGAAAAGGGCCCAGCCATAAAGGACCCAAGTCAGAAAGGGCCAGAGGAAGTATTGTTTTAAAAGCAACAGTACAGAATCCCTCTTATTTTCATACACATACATGCCAATATACTCACACAAATAACAAGTTAACGTATTACTGGTGGTGGACACTTCTTTGATTAAATTTTGAAGGCTGTATGTGGTGCTAACCATATATTTTGCGGAAAAATAAGGTCGCTATGATAAAGATATTTTATTGCACTTTCGTTCGTGTTGGTTCGCTGGTGCTTGGTTCGCAAAACAATTCCTTAAAATTGAACCATAAATTGTGCTGCTTCCCCATGCAATGCATCACAAACTCAATTCTTTTGCACATTGTATTTTCATTATTGACGAGTTTTAGGAGCAAGTAATGACATTTTAATGTTTTGTTTTCTATATAACTTATTAATTATTAACTTAAAAATTATTGAATGATTTTTTTTTCAATTCATCCAGAAGGTTTTTTTTTGTATGATTTCTTTTAGGTAACAATAATCAGTATGGCGCGTTCTAAATAGTCCATTTAGTCTAACTGATATGTGCTATTGTCATACGATTTAAACATGAACTTTTACGAAGTATAGCACAAGCACAAGCAGAGCAAACGATTCGGTACGACAAGCCTACCGTGAAGTCAGTGTAAGGTGTTTTTACTTTGGATGTTAAAAACGGCTAACAATGCACTGATAACTCCCGATCAGTCCATGAAAACTTGATAGAGGAAGTTGTTTTCAAAAAGTCATCCTTGTGCAGAATACCAGTCATTCCCAAGGATACAGGCGAGTGCGCGGTTGGTAGTAATCTTGACGGCGCACTAAAAGGAAAGTTCATCACCAAAGTTGGTTTCCGATATTGAGGTATAATGCAGCAAAGGGAAAAATATCCGTACACACTTTCCGTGTTGTTTGCTGACGTTGTGACTCGACCTATGCTGGCAATGTGTAGGCAAAGTGATTCCTCAAGAATACTTGAGCCTTACTTATGTCTAGCAGGTTTGATGGCTGCCTGGTTGGTTGGCTGGCTTTGGCACCCTGTTCAGTGTGCGGATCTTTTTTTTTTCAGTTGTGTCGCATCTATCGAATATGAGGTAAAGTGTTCAGTTTTGACAAGGTCGGTAAAGAAGTTTCCGAGTCTTGGTTTGCGCTTTTGGAAAATAATGCTTTCCTTTCATATTTTTACATTCATCCAGCAATGAAAAGGCGATAACGAAGCAACAGAAGACCTCCTTTATTCTACATCATTGTTAGCTGAAAAGGGTACTGGATGCTTGAGAAGGTGTCCGTGGTTATAATCTGTTGAGCAGCATTTTCTGTTTTCAGAGCACCCCAAACTGGCTCAGGAAGAATTTTGCTGTCATCTGTCAGTGATTATAACATTTGTTGCTGTTTCGGAGTTTTGTTACCTTACGCATAAAGTTGCCTTTAGTGGAACACGATAAGATTATCGTCTACATTGCGCCATGATTAATTGCGTTTGACATACCCGTACCCATGTGATGAGAGTACGTTGCATGGAGGACCTAAGTTTGCAGCCAATTGGTGACAGCCCAAGCGTGCATAATTGCGCATAATTAGGTCAAACAAATGATCACAGCAGAGGAGTGATGAAAAAAAATGTTTCAATGATAACTTAGCTCATAAGTACGACAAAGTAAGTTGATAAGAATAATAATATGAACGGATGAAATGATTGTCTTTGATATTATACTATATCTAACAGTGATTTCGAGTGGACCAAAAATAAAATATTAGATGCAGTTTCTCAAAAACCCTCCAGCAGATATGCGGCTTCAAGTTAATTTATGTTTTTTTTTGTGTTTTTTTTGTTGGACATAAAGTTCACGAAACAATTTAAAACATTTTTGGGCGAAACTAAAATGCTTATCTTCTCGTTGGACAATGTGTTTGATTGGCTGCTGGTGGATTTCAACTGGGAAGTTGTAGTGAAAGTTTTAATTAATTAATTCAATTACCTTCCTCGCTAATTCCGGGTTTTCCTCGACCCGACATACCCATGAATAGTTCAAACCATTCATACTGAAGCTATTTTCTATTGTCCATTTTAAAGTGGTAGGTATACATTACCTAGCTCATAACCTTCTCATTCTCCCTGCTCGTTGAGTCAGGTTGTGTTGTCTTTTACTAAAACAATTCCGGTCTGCTAAGGCTTTCGTCGGAAAGACTATAGGCTGTGGGGGGAAACAGCACTATTAAGAAGGAGTTCTAATCGGCTAGCAGGAATAGTGGAATATCTCTCCGATGCTTATCTCGCCGGTTTGGTGCAGAGGGCCAAAAGTTTGCGTTGTTATTGTTAAGCTGTCACTTCAGTGGTTAATAGTTAGCTAATGAAATGGAAATCTAGCAAAGAACCCTTATAACATTGAGGTTAGATAAAATCTATACTGTGGTTGAATGCACTGATGGCAAGGTGCAGATAGAGCAGTTATGTTGTGAAAACGGTTTTGTTTAAAAAAATGTAACTATTGCACATAAGCTTTGCTGAAAGGAAAGCAAATTTAGAACCGTTAGATCACAAGGAGGCCGATCTTATGTCAACTCGTACGATTTAACACAGTCGTAATGGATTCATGACCCGAATGAATCGTACCCTCATACGTAGGATTATCCTGCCAAAATTATTCCTAAAACATTATCTTTACTTGCATTTACTATTCTTTTTAAATTATGCTGTTAAAAGTATGGGTAATCAATAAGTCACTAGTAGCCAAACCTACTAGTGTTATATCTCAATATATAAATTTGTAACTAAATTTATTCTTCTTCAATATGGTGCTATGTAAATAACTGTAATAGAGTAAAATAACAAAATGTTCTGAATAAGTTTTAAGTTACTTGAAATATATAAGTTATAAAGTAATGTTGCTGGTATAAAAAATACGCCGAAATAAAAAAAAGATAAATAAAATTATAAATATGCTATAAATAAGTTATATAAATAAATGTCTGGCTAATTTTTTATGTTGCTCATATATGTATTGTTTTCATAATTTTGTTAAAAAACCATCTCACACCATATACGATGGAGTAATGCCCGTTTACCAAAACAAAGAGTCAACCAGTGGGGTTTGACAGAATTTGTATCTAAAGTTTACAAGAGCCCTTGGCTCTTGGAAAATATTATCCATTTTATGTCATATTCCATCGCACATTTTATGTTCAAGTGTTCAATGTACAAATTGTACCGGTTTGCCTGGTGGTCCAGTCGTCAACTCGTACGACTTAACAACATGTCGATTATGGGTTCAAGCCCCGAATAGACCGTGTCCCCATATGTAGGACAGACTATCCTGCTATGGTAACAATAAGTCACTGAAAGCTAAGCTCACTTCACTAGTGGGTATAGGCAGGCCTTGACCGACAACGGTTGTTGTGCAAATGAAGAAGAAGAAGAAGTTCAATGTACCATCTATTTTTAAAATGGATGCGAGAGTTCATCGATTGATATGCACATGAAAACGCGATAGCCATAAAACAAAATCATCGAATTAAAAATAACCGCTATCAATGCATGTAGCAATAATAGTGAGTACTGATTACTGTCCTATCGCAAACTATAAACAGTACAGTGCAGTTTAGGCTTCTACTAAATCTAAATTTAATCCTAATAATTGTTGCACTAAAGGTAGTATTTTAATCATTACAAATACCATAACTATTACATTTATAAGTTGACAGTAAAACTGTACATTTAGGTTTATAAATTGTCAATAGTTACTAAGTCAATAGTAAGTAGTCAATAGTAAGTCAATAGTCAATAGTAAGCAAAGCCAATGGCTTTAATTGTTTCAGTATAAGTGATTTATTTATGATTTTAACAAAAATATATTGCCTATTTATTTATACATCTAGTTACAGTGGCGGCCACCTAAAGTCGGACACCTCATATTTTCACCTTTTATCTTACTTTGCGGCACCATAGATAGTTCCCTTGACCATTTATCAGAAAACTTTCTTCAGACCAATATCTAGAAAAATCAGACCAAAAATCAGAAAAATCAGAGATCTTTTAAAATCCCGGAACACCATTCATAAGTGTGATAAAAGGTATGAACTTTATGCGGTTGAGTAAAAGTCTGCCAGTCTTCATTTCATAGAAAAATGACCACGTAATTTGCCAATATTAGCTTGTATGATGCTAATATAATTTAATATCAGTTATTATTGGCCCATCGACTATTTTGGGTATATTATATAACCTAGGCCAAGCGCTCTATTGCTTTAATCAGCCAAATACCGTTTCTGCAAGGTTCCAAAAGAAATGATATAGTAATTTTAAAGAGAATGTTAATGTTTTTCATAATTTTAGAGTAACTTAATCTTTTAGAAGATCCGAATGAAGAAGTAATGAAAATGCCTGTCATTTAAGACCTAATTGCCTCAGTGCCGTTTGTTGATTATTTAGATCAGGATTTAGAATAAGATTTAGATAGATAGAATTAGATTTGAAAGTAGCAGGTTGTAGATCATAACATAAGAAAAACGGGTGTCTTAATATGTATAGACTGAGGAAGAAGGTTTCAACATTCAGTCTTTATAGTTCGATTAACGAAGTGTAAAGTAAGTTATAGATTGTTGCAAGTTTGGGAAGGTATTTGCGAAGATGGCATGTAGCATGTGTTTTAGTAGTTGTTTCTTGGGGGCACCCTAAATTCGTTCTCCTCACATTTTTACCCAATATCTGACTTTGAGGCTTTCTGGGAAGTTCGGAGACCATTTATTGGAATACCACTTTCTTCATTTTATTGATGAAGGTACTCTTTAGCTATGGTTCTGCAAAAATCTCAAGAAACCAAGCACTTTGGCGTGAATTGTATGAGGTCGACTGTAAGATAAAATTCTTTTTTTTAACAAAATGGCCATATAGCTAGCCAACATTTGCCGATGTAGTGCTTAAATTTTGAGTTATCGTTATTAGTCATAAGCGTTGTGAAATGCAGCATTTGTAATTCATGTGTCGTCGTGTGTGAAGGTGATATATGAGGTTGATCTAAGAACTGACCAGGTCCAATAAAATGTCCGAGTAAGGGAAGTAAAGCATGAGTATGATTTCATGAACTGCTTTTATTATTATTATGTTATTTCCATGTTCCCCTATTTCTACCCAATGAAATATGTATGGTAGGCAACTTGTCATTAATAGCCTTTTTGGAGGCTATGAATAAAATTAGATAAGATAAGAATCTACAGTGGCCGGCAAAATAAAGTGCACACTACTTACAATTTTACATGTTTTACATGTTTTCCGTGAAAAATGAAGTTATTGTATTGCTTTATTTTTTTAAACATTGTTCATGACATGCTTAATAATGTGTAGTACCATAGCATGACAAAAATGAGAAGTTTGCTTCAAGAAAAAATCCAAAATTGATCAAAATCATTGTGCCTAAATAAAGTGCCCACTTTATTCATTCTACAGAAAATATTTTTCTGAACAATTATAACACCAAACTTATAATTTATATGCGTTCCTCTCGCATTCTTTATACGTTAAAGGATCTTTGACATAATTTATTTTGTTTCTATTTGCACGTATTTGACATTGGTTCTTCCTAAGAATATTTCAGAGCTCTAACAATTTTTTTTCCTAATCACATTTGCATCAAAATTTGCTCACGAAATCTCGATAGGATCAAAATTAAGACTAAGTGAGATCCATTAAAGAAGTTTTATTCGATTCTATTGAAAAAAAAATTAATAACATACTTCGTGTATTTTTTTTTTTTTGGCTCAACAACCGATGCCGGTCAAGACCTGCCAACACACTTGTGGGGTTGGCTTTCAGTGACTTATTGATTTCCCCCCATAGCAGGATAGTCAGTCCTACGTATGGCGGCACGGTCTATTTGGGGCTTGAACCCATGACGGGCATGTTGTTAAGTCGTACGAGTTGACGACTGTACCATTAGACCGGCATACTTCGTGTATAGCGGCGTATATACGTCTTCCTGTTGGAATTGCTTACATTAAACACTAATTAATTGACTAACTCCGTATTTTACACATAAAATAGATAAATTCTCACAGGATGCTTTTATATGTATTAGCTCTAATTATGCCATTGATTCATACCATGCTCGTATAGAAAACCCCTCCCTGGTCATCACATTGCACCTTTCATACATATTGGTTTGTTGGATCGCGTCTAGATATTTTTGAACATCAGTTCTAATTTGGACTCATCTGTCCAAATACCAGTTCTTGATCTGGTCATCTGGTTCTCGATCATCTGCATGTTCTTGATCATATCGAAGCCAATTGGCTTTGTTAGTCTTGCTGTAGATCGGGTGAGGAGCATGAAGGACGCCACATCTAACGGACATTAAATTAAGAAAATGGCAATACTTTGGGATATTTGCTTAAAAAAAGGGTTTTGAAAACTAAAAACATGTTCCTATAGGCTAACATCTCAACACTTACAATCAATACAAAAACATTTCTCAACTCGTATCGTATAAAAAACCTTGCATGTACTCCATAAAGTCTAAATCTTGATGCAATCGAGAATTTGTGGCAGATTCTAGGTGCGAAGGTGGATACAACTGGTGTAACAAACAAATAAATTTAAATTTAAAACTCTAGATAACGCTTGAGAATAACCAGACGCAAAAACTTGATGCAGAACTAGATAAACCTTTAAAAATAAAATTAAAACACGCCAAAGATCCTCGAACGTATAAAAAATGCGAGAGGAACGCATATAAATTATAAGTTTGGTGTTATAATTGTTCAGAAAAATATTTTCTGTAGAATGAATAAAGTGGACATTTTAGTTTGGCACAGAGATTTTGATAAATTTTGGAAAAAAATATTGTTTCTTGAAGCAAACTTCTCATTTTCGTCATGCTATGGTACTACACATTCAGCCGTACCGGCGAACTCGTTCAACGAAAAACATTGAACATGAATAATACCAGCCAATCAGCCGTACCGGCAACTCGTTCGTTCCTGGGAACGTTCGCCGCGACGCTCATTTTCACTCATTTCATAGCCCTCTAGATCAAAAATTTGAAAACCGTATAGATTTTGTACTGGCAAACCTAGTGGTACAACCCTGTCCACTCATGAGCGACGAATGTTTCTCGTCGAACGAGTTCGCCGGTACGGTTGAATAACACGAATCGTATCTATGCTTAGCAAGGTAATGATTAAGGCTTAGTGCCACAAGCGCTCATACATCTCCATAACTTTCGATGTCGGTAGTCGATGGACCAATAATAACTGATATTACATTATTTTAGCATCATATGAGCTAATATTGACAAATTACGTGTCCATTTTGATATGAAATGAAGAATGTCCGACTTTTACTCGACCGCATAAATTTCATACCTTTTATCACACTTATGAATGATGTTCGGAAATTTTAAAAGATATCGGTCTGATTTTTGGATGTGCATGGTTAAAGAGTGCTCTCAAAGACGTGTGAATTTTTTTCCAATAAATAGTCAAGGGAACTGTCCATGGCGCCGCAAAGTAAGATAAAAGGTGAAAATATGAGGTGTCCGTCTTTAGGTGGCCACCACTGCAGTCTCTGCAGTCAGTCATATTGAACCGTTTGATATAATCGTTTTAGTATAGACATGAAATATAATGTTGCTTCATAATTAGGACTCTTCAATTCAGATAGGAAATAAGAAATAATACCACATGTTCTAAGTTATGTCCATCGTAAAATCCTATGTGCATCATATAACTCATACCTTTATTTATAATTCAGTCAAACGAAAGCCATCAAAATGCTATACTGTCACACCGTCACTGTTACAAGTATTCTCATGTATGTTCCAGAATTTTCTTGTTTTGTCCTGTCATAGCCATTGAAGAACAACAGCGGGATTTTCGTTCAGCATTCATAGTACATAAAGGGTGGTACGTCTTTGTACTGTATCATTATTTATGCAAATTACAATAATTTTACGAGAATTCAGACAGGTCATGAAACGGTTCACATGCTCTCGTGGTATGTTCGAGTCTGTGTACATTACATCTTCCGGATGCTACTCCGTGCGGTGTCTGAATGGTGAGGAAAGTATTGCGATAATAACAAAAGGTATAGTACCATTTTTGTTTCCGTGTGTTGTTATTGCAATAGGGACAGAAGTAACGATGCTTTCATGTTTATTTTTATATTTTTTCGCAAATGATATAAAAACCTTTTTTTATTTACATCTGATGTTTTCTAACTGTTTTCTATGTGTACCATGAATGTTAGATCCAAGTTGGTGAATGAAGTAAACAAAGTAAGCTTGGGTGGATGGTGGAAAATAGCTGCCAATCAAAATATTTGTTCCCAACGTAATCCACAGTTTCCAACGAGAACTGGGCTGTACCCAACGTTAATGTAGAAGAGCTCCGAAGGCTGTCAGCTGACCTTTTGCCACAATCAAAACGACCTTGTGGTCGAGTAGGATAAACACTTTCGGGTGTAATCCAATCAATCCGGAAATGATTCCGGATTAACAAGCCATCCTTAGGTTTCAGGTAAGGTCCTACAAAGGCTTCTTGCGAGAGAGATAGAGAGAAAGAGGAAATGCTATGCAAATGAACAGTTAATCCTTTGGATTGCTATGGGTAACCAAAAGATGTAACATAAAATGGGATAACAGAGAAAGAAGTCGAGCAAGGGCTTCGGATTGTTATTGAAAGCTTCGACAAACATTCTGTGTACAACACTCATCAGTACTATTATCGAGCCAGTATCGACAAAGTGCTCGGTGGATGACACAATTCCCATTAGCACCGCAGTAGGCAATAAAAATAATGGAGACTAGGATACAATGATCGTACGATTTGTTAGTATTAGATTGTCATTTTTATGGTTGACCCTAGCGGGACATTTGCAAACTGCTCAATCGACTTGCACAGATCGGTCTATTTTGCGATTGACAGACGAAGATGAGGGCTAATTAACCAACAGAGGAACGGTTACTCATTTACACAGTTATATGCAACAACTCTGTTGGGAATTTTTGTTTCGTTAGAAATTACTTTAACACCGAACTGTGGTTCGTTTGTTTGTTTGTTTTTTTTTTGCAGAGCGCTCAAGCACGAAGGGTGTACCTACCGTAAAGGATCCTTGATGTGTATATACCGATCGAGCGAAATAGCGCACAGGTTTAGAATGGAAGCAGTTGAGCACATCACATCAAAGGCGACCCATGTGTCGCAAAACTGAGCTCCAAATATCCAGTAACCTATTAGGATGCATTAAAAGTGGACATAAATGAGAACGTTTGCTAGTTTATGTAGACAAAAGGCACACAATGCTTACCTAGTAGGTCGTTGACACCGGCAAAAGTCATTACAAGTGAGGCAACGAAAAGATCGGCGATGGCTAGTGAAGCTAGGAAGAGGTTTCCGATGCGCCGTAAACTTCGCTCGGTGTAGATAGCAATACATACTAGAATGTTGCCAGCAACTGACAGAAATATCACAATCGAAAGGAAAACACCTGCAATTGCGTACGAAACGAATGTGCAACAATGTATTTAGACCGGTCTTGGCTTGCGTTTTGATTATTTCCTCTTCAAGAAAGGCGTATCCCACTAGGGAATGCCTGTGTCCGGAAGTTGACGACGTGTCTTACTTACCGAGAAATGACATCGACAGGGGCGATAAGACATCAACATCGTCATCATCGGTGTCCTCACCGGGTGCGCCCGGAATACCTGTCCCACTGCTAGCACCCGTACCACTCCCACTGCCATCCCCCGAGCCATCGGTTTGATTCACCGACGTCAGATTACCGATTGTCGTTGCAGACACAACCTGGAGAAAAGCGAAAGTGAGCATTATAGTAGAATATGGGCAACTCAGTCGATAAGTAGCGCACGAAAAGTACTTAAGATACTCGAGAAAAACAAAGCAACAGTTTTAGGGAAAGGCATCTTTCGAAAACGGGCAAGCTCAGGTGCAGTAGCTGGAACTTCATCAATATTTATAACCGGTGTATGAGGAACGTTCCACGATCACAGGGGCTATGATTATGTTTTGTTGTTTTGTTTTTGTTTTGGTGAGACAGATAAACAAAGTCTTTTGGAGTCGACGAGTGAAATAGCGTACTGCGGCTTCTGTGCGTTCATGCCACTGGCCTGGCGTATTAGCCAAGCACGAACTTTATGCGAAATTAATATCCTCGTTTTATATTCAAGATACGAATTTCAATTTACCGCTCGTAAGTTTTGTGTTAGGATGTGATTTGACGAAAGAGAGATAGCGTTACATTAATCCGGCCTAGAGAAAACAGTGTGCATGTCTTGAGTTGAGATATAAAACAAAAACCAAAACTTGCTCCGTGATAGTCACGTGTTGGAATAAACGTTGGAATACTCAATTTATATACATAGAAATTCTCCAGCAGAGCAATGATGTATTAATGGAATATTGGTAAATAAACGAAATTTTACTTTGTTGAATGTAGCCCTGTCACTCGTCAGTGCTCTCGTCAAAAGCACTGCTAGAAAGTGACTCAATATGACACGAAGCATACAAGCTTTCGTCAGTCAAACTTTACTCACTGTCAATCATCACGTTTGTTTATTTTTTTTTGCAATACACGCATGAGCACATTTTATGTTGGTTGCAAATGGAACAGGGATAAATCTGTAGTGGGCTATTTACATTATCATTTAACAATCAACAAGGTGAAACTTTGGCCTTAAATTTGTTTGTTTTAATATAAAGAATTATTCAAATAGAGTATCCGACTAGAGTAAATTAGAGTATTCGGATAGAGAAGAAATACCATGTATTCCTGAGATTGCATGTTTGTAAAATTATGAAAGCAATCTCTTGTAAAATAGCTGGCTTCACATATGGCAATTTGTGTATAAACATTTACTGTCAATAGGATTTTCGACTGCAAGCGTTTCTGTAACCTATATTTTCAAAGATATGGTTAATCCTATATTTGCAGTAGGTATATTTAAAATAATACAAAATTTATGCACAAACACACATGTGTACAAACACCATAAATTAAAAAAAAAAAAATATATATATATATATATATATACCTGTGATATTTAAAATATAAAATTATAATTATAATTATATAATTACACGTATTACGTTATACGTAGCAATAGGAGTTTGGTTAGATGGCAAAGTAAGCATTTAATTTTATTTCGATGATTTTCGAGGCCTCATTCAAATCATAGTTGAAGATCAATTGCATTCATATGAGCATACTCAATATAACTCTATTCGAAAACGATATTTTTATCTGTTACAACATTAATGATAAACCTTGAACAGGAACATACGAATAGTAAACGCAACTCACCAAATTTCATCCAAAAAGAAAAGAAATTATAATAAATCTACTAGAAATTTCATGATGATCCGGAAGCCAAACAGCTGCCGTTCCAGTTTAATCAATTACAGAAGCAGCTTTAGATAAGCCCGGTTATGGTTATTTCATAATACATTTCAGTGATTGTTCAGTTCACTGACCACTAACGAGTTGCACACAACGGTGAACATCACAAATACGAAACGTTGTAACAAGTTACATGTAGCTAACAATGAGAAAGATACCTAGCATCTTTCTATAGATGATCGGCTTTGTTCTGTTCTACGCAAGATTCTGTCCTACAATGGCGAGTTACCAAGCCAACAATTACAAGGACCTTCGATTTCCTGCTTGGCAAACTGGAGGAAGAAGTGGCAATGTAGTGGTGTGCTATGTGTGCAACAATAAGTTACTCAGTTGTTTCCAACCATTTATAATAAACTACGTCGTAATCAACATATCTTTTTTCACGTAATATTAGTCGATATATAACTGCCATAAGTCATTAATGGTCTGCGTATACGTATACACTAATGGGCTCTGTATACTCAAAATGTTAACTTATCACTACGGACGAACTCTTTATGTTTCTGCACAAAAATGGCGAAAGGTTACGTAGTTACTAACATAATAATAAATTAACTCTGTATATAAATTAGTCTAAACGAGAAGATAAAAAAGTAACACTAACAATAATTTAATCATAAGTATTGAGATCAGGAGAACAAAACACAACATTAAAAATATTTTAATAAATGTCTGTTATTAGCTGGCCCGGTAATCGGAAATTCCCAAATAACTAAAATATACTATTTCTGCCTTGTTACTTGGAATATTTGATACATCATCCTAAATCGCTAGGCACTTTCTTCTTCTTCTTCTTCTTCTTTTTGGCTCAACAACCGTTGTCGGTCAAGACCTGCCTGTACCCCCCTTGTTGGGTTGGCTTTCAGTGACATTGCAGGATACTCAGTCCTACACGTATGGCGGCATGGTCCATTTGGAGCTTGAACCCATGACGGGCATGTTGTTAATTCGTACGAGTTGACGACTGTACCACGAGACCGGTATAGGCACTTTACATCGCGTATAAACAGCTGGGCACCTTACACCGAGTGTCAAAGTGCAAATAGCACTTGTATACAATGACAATATTCTTGCCCTTTGTATGAGAGATTGCAGCTAAACCTCTAGGTTGCAATAGTTTAAATTTAAATATTACCGTAATATATAACAAGTGTTCTTTTTGGCGTAAACGTCCTACCCGGACATTCCTGCTCTATAGAGGCTTTCGAGAGTTATTTAGAACCATGCAGCTGGCTAGTCATTCTTTACTACAGAAGAGCGGTCCATACTAGGTTTGAACCTACAATGGGTGTATTGTTAATTTGTTCGAATTTACGCCTGTACCGCTGGGTCGGTCCAGAACGAGTATTGCATAATTCAATCCAACTCAATATGTCAAACAAACTGAATCTCTTACAGAGATATTAAATGTTAGGTACATATCTTCTGTCAGACATTTTATTGCATTCATACGACATTTTAACAATGCATACCTACCGTGTGCCAATATAAATCCATACAATAGCTAAGATTTGCATCTAGCCTTTATTACTAACATCATTAAAATTGACAATCTGTGCTGATCTGTAAACCCAGTAACACCTCAAAAACACAACACAAATTAAACAAATTCTCTACACTATGCTGTTGCCATTCAACACATTTGCACATTTCACATTACACTGTTACAAATCCTTCATATAAGCGGTACATTTTTAACAAATTCACAGCCCGAATAAATCAATAGCATGAATCAATCGCAAACGTGATACCGGTTGAAAAAGGTCTTTCTTTGGCTTGGTTTATGGATATTCGCACCATTATTGGTTTGGAAGTGTACTGAAGATGACCATCTATTTGTTGGCCTTTTTCATCTCGGATTCCGAACGCGAGTGTACTTAGATTTGGACACACGAGCAAGAGCATAACCGAGAGCACGTATAAGCAAATTCTCATCTGCTCAGATATTGCAGCGGCGGAGTTAAAGGTTCGGGATCGGGTCACGAAAGAATCGTTTGTATGAATTCCCTTCAATTGGAAAAGTAGATTGCGTTTGAGCCTCTTGATCTCAATTGAATAAGCGAGAGATATCATTTCGTGCTGGTACCCCATTGGTTCGAACCTAAATGACAGTGCTGCGATTCTTCTTTTACTCGAAGCTGCTACACTTCCGCGTAGCTACTTACTTACTCCGGTTGATACA
Source organism: Anopheles merus (assembly GCF_017562075.2). Classification (NCBI taxonomy): domain Eukaryota; kingdom Metazoa; phylum Arthropoda; class Insecta; order Diptera; family Culicidae; genus Anopheles; species Anopheles merus. Next base: position 56,707,190 of record NC_054082.1, read on the forward strand.
TATTTCGACTGACTTGCTATGAGTAGAAACGTAAACTGAAAGACAACTTGTTAGTACAGGCCGCAACTTGGTATCGATCGCTGCATTTTTCTTGTGTTTTGCGAGTTATACACTAACCCCAAAAAGTAGTACACTAATGTGCCACTCGAATTTATGTAAATGGAATTCAAATATAATACGCTGGATGTTTTAGGAAAAAATGACCACAGTCTGCGAATACACAATTAGCAGTCACTCCAACCATTTAAGCTATTCGATTATCTCTAAAAGGACCCGTACTATCATGTTATTAAATTACGTGTTTCGACAGAACAGAACATGGGTTACGAGTTTTAGTTTTAGAAATTAAGTTTAAACACAACTGATTCCTTTCTTTAAACAATACTTAGTACGCGTAATAAACGCAGTATCCTAACATGATAATTTTATAATTTGTTTAAATATTCAATCAACCTTCGGCTACGGTATGTGTTCAAGCCTATCCTTATTGTGACATAAATGATAGAATGATGCTTCCGCCTCCATACCCCTCGCAGGCGCTCTGCATTTGGTGACCATCACACTTTGTTGGCGTATGGTTTGACTCTCGATTTCCTATTCCGGTCTCGTAAATAATGGCTGCTTTTCTGAGCAAATATTATCTTCAACTCCGTGTTCGTCGTCTCACGTGCACTAGAAGATAATGATTTCCGGTAAACGATACCGGCTCCCGACTACGGTATAATATTATTCCACCGGTTGTCTTCTAATTCTATTGCTTAGCACAACGTATACAATGTGCAGCACTAGATACCGGCTCCTGACTACCGTATAATATTATTCCATCGGTTGTCTTCTAATTCTATTGCTTAGCACAACGTGTACAATGTCCAGCACTCGATCTATACTATAGTACAGATACAGGAGAGAGAAAGAGATGCCATAGTTATAGATATGAATGCATCACCAATTGCAGCAAAGTGAAATTGAATGTTACTGCCGATCCTCGCTCAGACACGCTGTAACAGCGATTTACAGTACTTTGTCATCGTAGGCATTGCAAATGGTTCCATTTCAATTAAAATTGAATAAAACGATGCCCTCCCAAGGTACACAGTCCTATCGAGTGCACCGGTTATTGTATTCAACCGGAAATTTAGGTGTGCCCTAATTATTTTTCATCGTTGATATGAACTGTTGATTTAAAATAATAATGACTCATTAACAGGGAGCATTGTGTCATGTTATGTAATGCAACTAGTGAAATATATAGCGTTTTATTGTGCTTGTTTTCCATCATATTCTCTTAGGACATACTGGTTGAACAAAGCAGTTTAAAACGTTGCATAAAACAGCAATCTTTTGATCGGACGTTTAGAAATACGACCCAATAACCTGTTTAATGAGTATTCCTTTAAATTAAATTTTTTCCACAAAACACAATTATTCTTGCATTCTAATATGCGTCCACTATGTATTGATGTGTAAAGAAAACGTAAAACTTCAAAACACTGGGACTATATGGGCTCTAACAACAGCGTTTAGGTAATGGTCAAAGCATTTGCGCACGTTTCGTGCAATGTATTTTCATCATATCTTTTGTTTTTCCGTTAAGGAAAGCCCTTCAAATTATCAATTATTAATTCAAACACTTTTCACAAGTTACAATCGACGAAATCGAATCGTTTGAAGCCGAGCTTGTTAGTATTATTTTGTGGACAAAAACAACACCATAGCCTCACCAAGCGCCATAAGTCAAAAGCATCTGCCCATATTGCCTCAAACATGACTGCCCATTTTGCCCCACGTGAAGCATTTTTAATTTTTTGATATATTAATAAAAATACACATTAAATTGTCTTGCTTTCTAAAAACAAATTATATAGAAATATCATTTCTTCAAAAATAAACCATGTAAAACTTCCATTCCTGTGACAATGCTAAAAGCTTATTTTCGAAGTGGTAAAAATTAGATTAATAAAGGGTAAGTGTACCAATTATGGCTATAATATGTCATCAAGACACCATTTTTACGCCTGTAAAAATAAGTATTGGGTAAAATGTCAAACTTCTTTTTATTTTTATGTAGTCTACAATGTGTAGATCACGAGGGTATTTTTTATTTTCACTCAGTGTTTATCAAAATACTAGAAAATTTCAATTCAAAATTGCATTTTAAGGTACCAATTATGGCTATATTGTTCCTAGCAATTCGCCATAGCTGTACCAATTGTGGCTATATACTAAAACTCGTGGATATTTACATCAAAAATTACTTTGTGACATTGTTTTAATTGAAATCAAGTAATAATAAGCTCAAGGCACCAATATAAATATGTAACCACCATTAAATACGTAAAATTACCATTTTAAAATATCTGTTTTCTACCACTGGTTGTATTGATATTAACGCTCAATTAATCGCACAATTGATGAGGTTAATCCTAAAAAAATACTTTCGTACACATTTTTGATGATTCCGTGCTTGGACACACACCGGACATTCCTTCATATCACCTGGAAGCTATAGGGGAAGTCGGGGTTGGTTCGACACTGCGGGTAAGTTCGACACCTTGCCGTTTTTGTATTTATAGAACTTTTTGAAGACAAAAACTTATACATATTATTTATGTCAACTGTTTCGAATATTTGAGTCACATTTCACTGATCAGAAACCTATCAATTGTCAAAAAACAACAAAATAAACACATGGTGGTTCTGATTGACAGCCGATGTAAGTTTTTACTTCTGGGACTTAAGGAATTGTGGCGTTATTTCAACAAAATTATAGTTTCCGTATTAATAGTATTGTTTTATAAATACTATTGATTAGTTCGATATCACAGGGCGTAATTTTTATATTAAACTGTATAATATAAAATGTCACTAAAACTTAAGCGGCCAATGGGGGTAAATTCGACACCCCACTTGGTAGTAGTGTAATGCTTATTTGTAGCATGTTAACTTTTTTATATCGTAATTTGAAAGTGCATGTATTTTATGCAGATGTCCCTTAACGATGTACGACAAACGTAATAATCAAGCTGAACAAACACGCAATTATAAATACCGTAGAAACTTTAAAATTCAAGATGTCAACAAACCTAGGAAGTTATAATTATGGAATTTAGCTATTATTCTCTCACAGAATGTTTGCCAAACTCGGACTCAAAACATGACCTTGTATATGGTTTAGGCTTATGAAAATTAATATTGTTATGGCTTTGACCGTATTTAGGCTGAATTTAGGCCGGGTAGGCTTAACTGAAGAAAAAAATAGTCGCTGGTTTGGAATCACATTGACCGATGTTCGCCTTTTGGCTTTCGAGTTGGCAGAGAAAAATAAAATTGAACAATTTTCGATTTTATAAATAAAGAAAAAGATTACTGGAAGATAGCTGCCAGGTTGATTTTTAAAGGAATCTTAACCAATCATTCCGTAAACCAGATGCTATCGCCGCAGCTTCTACTATATGGAGTCTGGTCCGATGCTATTTGTAATGAAAATTTTGTTCTTGCTTGTAACTTCATTTTTTTCGTGTATTTCAATAATGTTTTGTGTTAATTTTTCATAAAATTGGTACGAAATACTTTGTTGAACTTCATTGAAAACTACAAGCCATCAGAGTTTGTTATTTTAAAAGCTAAAACCAATGTGTCGAAATCACCCTCAAGGTGTCGATTTTACCCCATCATGGTGTCGAACTTACCCGCACTGCAGTCGTGACGCAACAAAAAACACACTTTTTTATTTTTATCAAAATGTTACCAAAATCAATCCAGTAACCGTAGTTTCTCGTAAGATGGTACATAAAACACCAAAAAAGCTTTTTCGATGTCTACTAGTAAGTTTACATTGGCAAAAGTATTGCAATCAGAGGAAAACCTTAAGGTGTCGAAACTACCCCCAGTTCCCTTACCTAAGCCAGCTTTGTTTTTCTGTTTGAATTTGTTTAAATGAAGAATCGTAGGCATAGTTCAACTATCGTCTGACCAAGATACTTCCGGCCAAGACTAGCACTAACTATCGATCAGGGAATAACAAGAGCCCATTTGGCAATAAGGTGACACGAGCGGCTTCAGATTTCGCTTTCTTCGTATGAAAGTCATTCAAGGCTGTATTATTTTGGTGAAACTGATTCGATTTCATTTTACTGACTATTCCACTGATTACTGATTCGAATGCTTTACAAATAAATGATGCTTAAAACATATTTTTCGCTCCGTGATTTTTCAGTAAATTTCTTGTGTTTTCTGCGTCGCATCGCATTGTTGCCTATTCTACGGACTATTAAACTGCTTCACATCATCGTTGCGTGTTGGCGAATTGTTTAGTTGCACCGCAACTGTGGTTTCCTGCTGTTTTTTCCTGCTCGGCTTAGCAGTGTTGTGCTGTGATTACGCGTGATTTCGCGATGGCGGCTATTTGCTTCTCGTGTGCTGAACCGCTAGAGGCCACCGGCTGCATCATCAGCTGTGCATATTGTGACGCTACGTTCCACCGCGGCTGTTGCAAATTGCCCCCCGAGCTGATTGACGCAGTATTGTCCAATGTTGACCTGCACTGGAGCTGCATCGGCTGCACTAACATTCTTAAAAATCCGCGCTGCCGTTCGGTAAAAGAAATAGGCGCCCAGGTCGGTTTCCAAGCCGCCCTCACCTCAGCTGTAGCAGCTATCGGCAAGCTCGTTGAGCCTATTGTCGCCGAAGTTCGCAGTGGTTTTACCCTCCTTCAAACTGCATCCACGCCTCACATTCGGAATCCTGATCCTCGACCGGCTACGGGTAGAAAGCGGAGGCGCGTAATCGAGGATTCGGCATCTCCTGGTGTAAACAGAATTGTAAACAATCGCGGTAACATCCTTTGTGCCGCGTCATCGCCAAACGCATACACCAATACCACGATTGCCGTCCAGCCGGCACCTACACAACCTCATGAACTGGTGGGAACCGATCCGTTATCATCACCGCTTCAAGCTGCACCTCGTGAGCCATTCACAGATAGGATCTGGATCCGCCTATCCCGCTTATCAACAGCCGTCACTGTGGAACAAGTGGTCGCTTCTGTAAAGCGTCGCTTAGCCACCGATGACGTTATAGCGTATTGCCTGCTGAGAAGAGGGGTTAGTGTGGACAGCATGAATTGGCTTTCATTCAAAGTGAGAGTCCCGGCTATCCTTCGAGATGCGGCACTCACACCATCCACTTGGCCAGTCGGTATCGGTGTACGTGAGTTTTTTCCATCCCGTCAACACGACCACCAAACCTCATCTCCTATAGCCACCCGAAACCGTTTTACAACACGCACACCAGCTACTAGTACTGATCACCGCTACACCACACGCACACCAACAACGACTCACCGTTTAGCAGCACGTACGTCTACTCCACCTGATCCTGAAACAACATCATCACAACAGTGTCACCCCCGGTGAATGATACCTTGGAAGCACCCAACTCAACACTTGTTTCTGGACCGCCCCAAAACCACCGCGCTTCATCTCCGCACCTGCACCAGTCTACAATCGATCGCTTTTTCTCAACTAGACGCAGTCCCGCTCATTGCACGCAACAAACACGCCAAGCCTCATGCTCTGACAACGCAGCTCAATTGACTTACCGTATACCCGCTTTATCCAACCACCACAATGACAACGCTACCGCTGAGTATTTAAGCTGCTATTATCAAAACGTTAGAGGTTTGCGCACTAAAACAAAAGAATTTCACCTAGCTGTATCGGAGGCTGACTTCGACCTTATCGCCCTTACGGAAACTTGGCTTGTTGACAACATTCCATCTGCTCTTCTCTTCAACAACAACTTCTCTGTTTACCGCTGTGATCGCTCTCTCAGCGGCTCTAGCTCTCGCGGTGGTGGTGTTTTGCTAGCCGTTTCTAACGCATACGAGTCGATAGAATTACCTTCCCGTGATCGTTCTCTCGAGTATATTTGTGTGCGCGTCACCTGCAATAACGCACATCTGTACATCATGGTAGTATACATTCCACCGCAGCTTAGCTCCGAGATATCGACTCTTCGCTCTCTACATGATTGTATCAGCGGCTTCACTCTCACACTGAAGCCTTCGGATCTGCTGTTTGTTATTGGCGATTTCAATCAGCCTAGCATAAGCTGGTCCACAGCTGATCCTTCGTCCTCGCCAGCATACTCATCAATCACGCACTATGAACCAACTGCGCGCTCACTGGCCAACAACACCTTTGTGGATGGATTTAAATTTAACGGATTAGTGCAACTTAATCACATCAATAATTCGCACGGACGCATGCTTGACCTGCTCTACGCTAACAATGCTGCAGCTAAATTGTGTTCGCCTGTCTTTCCAAGTGTTGTTCCGCTTGTACCTCTTGACTCCTATCACCCGGCGTTTGACTTCAATATACGTATTAACTCGTCGACCCGACGCAATTCGACGACTCGACAAAACTCGACGACAACCGCATTTTATCGTTATAACTTTGCTAAAGCTGACTATGTGAAACTGAACGACATGATTTCAATGTTTAACAATAGCTTTCATTGTTCCAATTTTATTTCACTTGACGAAGCAGTATGTTCATTCTCGTCCTTCATGCTGCAAGCCTTTGTTGTATGCGTCCCAGTTCAGCGTCCTAAACCTAACCCCCCTGGGCGGACCGCACACTCAAACGACTCAAACGTGTAAAAAGAGCTGCTTATCGTCACTACCAAACGCGCCGCTGCCAAAGATCTCGCTCGATCTACTTTGACACGCACTCTTTATACTGCAGCTATAACAGGTTTCGATATCGCAGATATTTGAGTAAAATCCAACGTAACCTCTGCAGGTGGCCTGACTCGTTTTGGCGCTTCTACCACAGCAAAACAAAATCTACGCATACACCGAAATCCATTACGTATAAAGGAGCAACAAGTGCCAACACTAATGAAATGTGCAATCTCTTCGCGGATCGCTTCGCAGATTGCTTTTCACCGGCCATGAATGATACCGATACCATTGATGCTGCTCTCGTCAACACTCCGGCTGGCGCAATTAACATGAGCACTCCTTTCATCGACAGTGAGATCGTTTTATCTGCCCTAGCGCAACTAAAGCCTTCCTTCGCTCCTGGACCCGACGGAATTCCTTCTACCGTGCTGAAACGCTGTCAAACGACAGTAGCACCTATCCTTGCAAAATTGTTCAATGCATCGCTAGCCAATGGCTACTTTCCCAAAACATGGAGGAAATCTTGGATGGTTCCTATTTACAAAAAGGGCGACAGGACAGATGCCATCAACTACCGGGGTATTACATCTTTGTGTGCCATTGCCAAGGTGTTCGAACTAGTGATATACAAACATCTGCTACATGCATGCCGCAGCTACCTAAGCCCGTATCAACATGGATTCGTGCCAAAAAAGTCGACTACCACGAACCTGGTTGAATTTGTAACCTATTGCACTAATCAAATTGATGCCGGAGCTCAAGTCGATGCAATTTATACAGATCTGAAAGCAGCATTCGACTCTCTTCCGCACGCAATTCTTCTCGCTAAACTCGACAAGCTAGGAGTTCCCAGCTCGCTCGTACAGTGGCTTAAGTCTTACCTAACTAATCGCACATACACCGTGAAAATTGATAAGCACATGTCCAAAGAAATAGTCAGCAGCTCGGGTGTGCCACAAGGAAGCAATATTGGCCCGCTTCTCTTCATATTGTTTATCAACGATGTTACCCTGGCTTTACCTCCCGACAGTATCAGTCTGTTTGCCGACGACGCAAAAATTTTCTCGCCTATTCACAACACAGGCGATTGTACATTCCTGCAAGACTGCATCGAAATTTTCTGTTCGTGGTGCAAGCGTAATGGACTGACTATCTGCATCGAGAAATGCTACTGTGTGTCTTTTAGTCGATGCAGGAGCCCAGTGACTGGGACCTACTTCATGGACGGCACTGCAGTTAATCGACAGAATCATGCCAAAGACCTGGGCGTTCTGCTTGACTCTAGTTTGAACTTTAAACAGCATATCGATGACGTTGTAGCCAGAGGAAATCAATTACTTGGCGTGGTTATCCGGACAACTAATGAATTCCGTAACCCCATGTGCATTAAAGCTGTGTACAACTGCATCGTTCGTTCGGTTCTGGAATATTCGTGCGTAGTCTGGAGCCCAACTACCGCTTCTTCAATTGCTCGACTTGAGGCGATTCAACGTAAGCTCACGAGATATGCCCTACGCCTACTTCCCTGGCAGGATCGCAATAATCTTCCTCCGTATGCTGCGCGGTGCCGTCTTCTAGGCCTTGAACCTCTTTCGGTTAGAAGACGCAATGCACAGTGCTCTTTCATCGCTGGATTGCTAAATGGCTCTATCGACTCATCGCCTTTGTTGCATCGAGTCGATATCTATGCACCATCCCGAACACTTAGGTCTAGAGAAACTCTACGGCTCGCTCAACCCCGTTCCAGTGCTGGTCGGTCTGACCCTATGTTCCGCATGTCGGCTGTCTTCAACACTGTCTCGGATTGCTTCGACTTCGATATCTCAACTCAGTGCTTCAAGGAACGTCTCCGGCTTTTGCCGTGGCCGCAGTGAATTGCGATGTAAATCTTATTTTTGCTATGTATTTTTTTTTCTCAATTGAACTGTTACATCTTAATTAGGCCATACGGCCCGTTGAAGATTAAATAAATAATAATAATAATAATAATATATTAACACTTTGGATTGCGAAAATAACAACGATAATCACGATTTGTTCGCTTGTAAACTACGCACTACAAGCAAAACGACAGTTGTCAACAAAGCATCCATGGTATACTGCGATATTTGGTGCATCAAACGTTAATTGTACCAAATATGGACTTACGGAAAAATGGCATATTTTCGATGAAAGGAAGGTCAATTTTGATATGAAGTCGTCAAATAACTATTTTTTTGCACCAGATTGATAATTTTTACATATAATAATGGTTAGGTGCTTGAAAATCGCTAATATCCTACAGTGCTGCTCTTAGCAAAATGGTAAGAGATATCAAAAATCTTAGCAACACATTTTAAAAGGGTGATATATATTTAACAACAAAGGCCGGTCTGGTGGTACAGTTGTCAACTCGTACGACGTAACAACATGCCCGTCATGGGTTCAAGTCCCGAATAGACCGTGCCCCCATACGTAGGACAGACTATCCTGCTATGGTAACAATAAGTCACTGAAAGCCAAGCTCTCTTCATTAGTGGGTACTGGCAGGCCTTGACCGACAGCGGTTGTTGTGCCAAAGAAGAAGAAGAAGAAGATATTTAACAAACGGAAGTAACCAGCATGGAACTAATGAAACACAAATGTGTTAAAATATTCATAATTGAAATGAAAAATCCTTCCATGGCTTTAGAAAGCAAATAGACTGTTTTAGAGCGAAAATATTGGTCGAAAATCGTTATAGCCATAATTGGTGCTATAGCCACATTTGGTACACTTACTTTAACACTAAATCTTATTTTGATTTTGTCTTGGTTATTTTTTAATTGCGGATTATAAGTCTTGCATGGGGTTCATAGAATAGTCCTATGAATACATTTTGAGCTGCTTAAATAAAGACTGCTCATTTTACCCCATATGCTCATATTGTCGCGTTTGCCCCTAAGATAGTGAAAACAATATGGTCACGAAATTATCTTGATGGATCACACAAAAATTATTATTTACGATAAAACATTACGTATTTAGAACACATTAATAATTAGTCATTATTGTATGCGGGTGCTATGCATGTATACTCATATGAAACTATACTTCTAATCTTAATTAAATTGTGAATCGCTTCTCCTTAAAAATTACGTTTTACAATGTGTACCTTTCAGCAAATATTTTACTTTTTACGTTTTACAGGCAGCAGCTTTTAATCTTGGTGCGATAGTTTCCCATATTGGTGCGATCGTTGCCAATTTTGATGTTTTTTTTAACAGTTTTAAATTTTAATTCCCTTAACATATGTATACAATTTCAAAATTAGTTCGTGTACTGTTTAAGTTCAACAGACGTGAAATTTGTGTTACTAAATTTATATCAAAATTTAACTATAACTTTTAGTCAGCTCGACACGTTTTGGCGCTATAAATCGTGAAAAAGACATCGAACTGAGCCTGCAAACATAGTTTCACGTCCCTTAAATGAAGAATAATATTTTGATGTATTCAATTCTCATTGAAAATCATCACATTTTATCGATTTGGCATTAAACGTAACAATGTACACAACTGTTGAAAATGTATGATGATGTGCTTATGTGTTACACATGTTGTAGTAACATATGAATGTTGCAAAATAGGTAAAAAAACTGATCAACATTTTATCAATTGCTGCAAACTATCATGATTCCAGTATCAAACATATTACTTAATCAATGCTATTTAAAGTTGTAAATTTATAAAAAAAAAGTGAATTGGTTCAATTGTGCCACTTCCACTCTGTTAAAGATCCATTAGGCACAATACAAATATAAGTGCAGGTAAACAACAAGATCCGCAACACCAAAGTTTTTAGCGATTGGCCTACGGTCATGAATAAAACAGAGACGCTCCGTGGAAATTAATTGCTGGGATTATTAAGAATTATAATCTTAGAATCACTGCCCTCACAAGGTTAAATATTGCGACGATGGTGGAGGTGGTGCGCCTAGAGGACTGATAAAATGAGTTGTTTAAATTTAACTGAAACGGATAATTGAGAAAGTTTATGCGGAGCGTTGGACGCCGCAACAATAAACGTCGTTTAGTCTATCACTATCGGTGCACTGTCTCAAGACAGTATGATGACAACGAATGATCCAAACATGAAAACTCCGTGTGAAACCATCGTGCTGTGTTTTAAAAGTGTTCGATTGGCGAATAAGTAGATTACTATTACAATTTCTGGTTAACAAGTTTGAGTATAACATGTTTAAATATTTTCCTGAAAAACATAAATAATGGGAAATTCTCACACTTATAGCAAGTATTTAGGTTTATACTCTTCATATTCTGTAAAATTACTTTAAAACTACATATGTTGAATAACGAAGCGTCTATATAGCGCTCAATGTCATATATATTAACATTAAATGTAATAAAACTTATGAGACAGCTATTATGGGTAAAGTCTAAAAAAATATTTGCTTTCAAATTAATTTTATAATCTAGGTTTGTGACATGATGGAAACTTAACTTGTACGTAAACTTTTTTTGCATTGAGAAACAAAGCATTTATATACGATTATTCATTGGACCGTTGTAAAGTTTTACATAATTAGGCAAAATTTCCTTATAACACAGTTACATTTTGAATAGATATGTATTATCTTTCACATACTCTAACGAGACGATTAGCCATTAACACTACTTACTACAAACTCGACTGCAAGTGATGAAGACTTTCTTCATTATTCAACTGAAAGGGTTAAGCGATGGAACTATCAAATGGGGTTACGGATCAAGCCTACCATTTATAGTCATTTTTTAATCAAATCTCTTGAAAATTGTATAAAACGACTCGAGTCAAATGTGTATTTGCGTATAGTAAATCATAACTTCATAACTCATCCATGAATTTTGCCTGTCTGTGTTTGAAATTTCTTCATCTTCGTCTTTGGCACAACAACCATTGTCGGTCAAGGTCTGCCTGTATCCACTGGTGAAGTGAGCTTGTTACCATAGCAGGATAGTCAGTCCTACGTATGGAGGCACGGTCTATTTGGGGCTTGAACCCATGAAATTTCTACAGACATAAAATTGTGGGTTCAAAGGAAGTATATCAATATTTGTTTTTTGAAATTGTTTTGGGTATGCTTACCATTTTTTTTTTCAAAGCAAATGAATCATATCCGCACACGTAAACTGTAATAGGCAACTCGAACATACATGAGATAACAGGTTATCGCAGACACGCTACCATATTTTCGGTGATTAACGTTTCATTTCACATCGTTTGAAAATGTTCTCTATGTATGAAATGGTGGTGAATTGAGTTAACTTCTCTAACGATGTTCAAGCTTTTAACTTCCAATTTATTTTATTATTATTATTTAAAATAGATAAAAAGCAACAGAAAAGTTGGCAGTGTTTTTTTTAACATGACCTTCATCTAGCATGAATTATGCTGTACAAAGCAACAGGATGGCTAGATGAAGTTAAGTAATGTAGGTTCTGGGAAGAAAAATGTTGGTGCTTAGGCATTTTCTTCTCTATCGAGTTAACATACACGGTACAGTTCTGGTTGTAGCTTATCAACTTTCCTGTAAATGACTCAATCCGTTCGAAACCAGAAACCATAAATATATCATAATAGGAGTTTCATCTGAAAGACTACTAAATATGAAATAAATGAGCAGTGCGCACATACATACACATTCGAAACGATGACTATTTACAGTAATCGGGAAGGATGGTTTTCTGGATGACACAAAAGGGCAATACGTTTTTTTTTATCATTCAATTTTATTGCATCTTTGTGTTTGCATCTGTCTGTGTTTGTGGTAAGCATTTGTTGTTACTAGAAGTATTTGTAAGCATTTGTTATTCTTTATTGTTTAATGCTTTCAAACACAATAATAGAGAAAAAGCAATACTATAAGGTCTTTAAACTAAGCCCATTTGGAATCACAGTTGATGAAACGATGTTTCAATCACAACTATTCTGTCTAGAACAATAATAAATTATGTTTTTGATAAAATTAAAGCGTTTTTGTTGGTCACACCATTCTGAGATAAAACAATAATTTGGTGGATTGGTACGTAGAATCCGAGTTTATATTTAATGCTCGAACGGATGCATTCCTTATTTACAGGAGCGTTTGTATGTGGTATCCACATTAATTCTACTGAAGCTTAATACAAACATCAAACGATTCAAAATCGATGGTAATGAAATTTTCACCGCCCTATCGAAAGCGGTATCGAGTTGAAAGCTTACGTTATGCAACGTTGAACGTCAGCTTTGTGTTTATAACGCTATCGTTGATCATCTGATTGCATGCTGAATCTCGTACGAGAGCAAAATTTGCTGAAACTATTTTCATTACAATTGATTGGAAAACATTCCTGTCTTTATTTTGCAGAGTGTGAGTGTGCGGAGGTAACGTTTCTTTTGAAAGTATGTTTTATTGCCTTTCGGCAGCTCTGTATTAAATAAAAATGTAATACGGAATCTATCTTTCCAGAAATATCATAAATAACATGTATTCATAACAGTTGTTATGTGGTTTCAATTGTATTATGCAGAAATATTTCATCCATGTTTAGATTTTGTATTGCGAAACTTTGAACTTTTTTTCATATGATGTTTATTGATTGTGTTTTACTGCTTCCGGTAATGCTACATTCTTTACCGTGTACAATACAATCCGAATATACAACGTGTTTTCTCGAACTATGCTCGTAATTGAATTTTCTGGGATAGACATCATTTTTCTTCTTCAAGCTCCAAGCTTATCGATTCATGTGCAATATATTGTTCATATATCACTACTTTTTACTACTGATACTAACAGTATCATGTCGTATATCAAACGTATATGTGATATTTGCTGATTCATGCTTTGTTAGTTTTGAAATCAAAAAGATATGATATATAGTATAATAAAAATATATGTGATGAAGCATTAATTTATACTTTTTGAACAACCGTGTAAATGAACGCATTCTAAATGTTAACTAATATTACTGTCAGCATACCAAGCTAACAAAATATTTATTGCAACCAACCGTAGTTGTAAGAGCGCAGCTCATAATTTATGTACAATTAATACGATTGGCAATTGGTAATATACAACTTAATTCTTCGCTTGCGTTGGCTAGTATTTTATATTACACTATATTGAAGCTTACCTATAAACGTAACCCCATAACAAATTAACAAATTATCAGTAAAAAGAGCAACATCCTGCAGTTTATTGCATTAACTGTCATTTAACTCGTACATATCTTTCACAGTTTAGTAACGAAACCACGAACTTCTTTCGTATGAGCATGAGGATTCGAAAACAAAGTAAGCACCGGTAAAATATGGAACTTTAAGTGCTTGTCGTGTTATTAAGATCGAGCACACGAAGCAGGATATTCGTTAAGCCCTACCTGGTCGTAAATATCTCCCTCGTCGTTAGTCCGGGTCAAAAGTTTCAACAACAAAGCCAATCATAATTAATTGATCGTTTGATAGACGCTGAGGGCTCACTACATTTCCTAACGTTTCGGTCACTTTGTCTCGCCTTCGTTGACAGGCGAAACAGTGTGACTGTCTCTGAAATGTGTCCCAAAAATAACAACATGTTCACGTTATACGGAAGCTGGCGGAACCAATAAAAATGTGACAAAACTTTTCATGTGCCACAATCTGAAGCTGATGCATTAATTAATGTTATATATTTGCGGAGCCATTAATTTTAGCACAGCTCTTTAGAAACAGACGTTGTATAAAAAATGTAACGTGCTAAGAGATTATTCGATACTAAAGATCATTATACGTTCCGTCGGGATTTCGTCGTCGACCCACATTCGATACCATCGATATCAATTATCACTAATGACGAAATCAAATGCGGATGGGGTTTTGTGTACATTAGCAGGAACTCGAGTCTACCCACCTTGGCAGTCTGGAAAGACGAGTTAAATTAACGACAGCAATTCAGTCGCTATGAGAAAGCTACATGTGATCGAAACGCGCCATCTTGAGCAAAGGTGGAACGAAAGTTGTATTTATAAAGACAAATAGCAAGGAATCTTTGATGTTGGTACCGATTAGTACCAAGCATACGGTTCACCTGGTTTACAAATTATGTTCGCTTGATTTCCTTATTGGCTGTATCTGGATAACGGGTGTTTTGTTGGCATATTCAATTTATGTTGTTAATGGGCTACTAACTGGGTTGAAACGAAAATAAACATTCTCCGTTTTGAGCTCGGTTCAAGCCGAGAACTCAACCGTGGCTATCCGTTCAAATCGCAATTGCTTATCACGATTGGCAGGCAACGAGTGAAAACAAACGTTGCATACAATGTTGAGATAGAAATTTAAAGAATGATGAAGCTGACGTGAAAGTGCCTCTTGAAAGAAGTTAAATTAACTGTCCGATTCCGCTATAACACATCGATTGACAAGATTAATTACTTAACTTGAAAAACGCACATCAGCTTTACAGATCCTGTCTGTTCGCACTCGCGGTTCGAGTTAAGAAACCGTACATCAGTCTTATTCGGTATTTTCGGTAAAACGTTGGAATTTTATTCACTGTATTTTTTTCAATTTGCTACTGATCATCTTACGACCAACAACCAAAAGAAAGCTAGAAATACCTGTGCAGTGCGAAAATGCCTACACACATTGGGTTGTGCAGAGTGC
Organism: Anopheles merus; assembly: GCF_017562075.2. NCBI lineage: Eukaryota > Metazoa > Arthropoda > Insecta > Diptera > Culicidae > Anopheles > Anopheles merus. The sequence continues at coordinate 56,722,527 of NC_054082.1, forward strand.
TGGCATATGACAATAATGGTTCATCTTTCCACACAGTTCTGCTTACTTCTCCAGGTCGGTGTGTGTTTTTGTGCGATAACCAAGAAAAGCATATAAACGTCCCCGTTCGCATTCGCAATCTGCCAATGTTGTTGACTAGCCCGTTCAGTGATCCATCACACAGTAAAGTGGAAGGCTGAGCTGGATGGATTGAAACGATGAGAAGTTTTTGTCGTTGTTGTTCTGCAACGCTTCTTCCTTTAGGCGCCTTTCGTCTCTGTAGAATTAATGAATCGTTCTGTTCTGTCAGTCAGCTTCTAGCCAACTGCCGGCCGCTTTTATGTGGCCTGTATAGTAGCCTAAACGTGCCATTCCGGTAGGGTTTCTTTGAATCGTGTGTAGAGATTGTGTGTATGTTTCTCTGCACTTCTCTCATCCAGCTCTTGGTGGAAATTTTCTTTTTTTTTTCTCTCCGCGGCAATCTCACCCAGCGCCGGTGACGAGCATATGTCAGAGCAGTTAAGTTTTCTGTCAGTAGCAAATAGGGGTCATCTTGCACGAACCATGTGTTTCTTACTAGCGCCAGACATGCCGCAGTCAATCTGTTTGCAGTGATGCTTTGTGTTTTACTGCTGGGATGTGGTTTTCATCGTCCGGTGTCACGCAACAATGGGAGCAGCAACAAACGAAGACGCATGAACAAGAGTTTAATGGCACAAAAATAACGACGGTCTCTCTGCCAGAATGGCATCCTAAATCTAATCTACAAGAGAGGCAAAAGGTTGTGTCATACTTTGCTGACTGTACAAAACCAGGAAATCAAAAGCAAAAGTTAAGGTTTAAAGTATCAATGTGTCAAGGAAGACTTTAATTATTACCCTTACTTTACAAAAAAGAAATAATGGAGCAGCCTGGTGCTTTATGGTATAATTCTCGTCCCAAAACATGCGGCAATGAAAGACACCGGAACCTGTTTAAGCCTTTTGCATAATAGCTACAATGAATGAATGGGGTTACTGAAGTAGTGGTATGGTTCTAGCTCGTAAGATATGTGTGGCTGTGTGTCGATGTGTTTGTGTGTGTGTAGGCTTAGGTGTGTACAGTTAACTAATATTTACGCTGTGGTTGAAAAAGGAGAAGAGTCAACAGCGAGCATAAAATCTGACCACCGTCAAATATCAACAGGCCGCGCACCTTTTTAGACCAACCTGTAGATGGCGAATTGTTTTGGAATCATAAATTATTGAGGATTTTATTCACTTTCACATCCCAAAGGACAAACCGATTCGGATAGTGTATCCAACAAAGAAAAGGTAAAGAAATAAAGCATACGGCGCAAGGAAATAAAACGAAACGCTCCTTGATAAGTGGATTGTTTTCTAACGTAAAACTGTCCCCTGGTTAGAGCAGAAAAGGTGCAAAGACGAGCTAAGTTGTGAAAGGTGTGTCGGGCAAAGAATCATTGACGGTAAAGGTGGTTATAGGAACAATAAATCAGTCGCCAGCAGCTCTCTAGGTGTGCGTTGGAAGCATGGATGAAGTCATCGGGCACAAAGTCTCCACGGACTTGTTAGACAGAATAGATGGTTGAAACAAACTGAACCGCTAGGGGGCGGTGCAATGGATTTGGAGCTTAAAGGATTTTTCGTGCTTGCTTAAAATCCTTTCTGGTGGTTTGTCGGCTTAGCAGAGATTCTTCATTTTTAACTCAGATGTTATTGAAAAAAATCGTCCTCGAAAATGAGATTGACTAAAGAACACTATAGAAAAAGGTTCAGCGACAACAGGAAAAGAACCCGATGAACAAAGACTGCACAAAGATGCTTTTATTTGACCGCGTACATAAGGGGACATTATCTTGTAAAGAAATGCCCACAACTTCGTCGTAACCTGGTGATATTGGCTTCATATTTTAGACTGCAACACAATACAAACGGGTGAGAAAGGATATTAAAAAGTTTTTCAATATTTTTTAAGTGGCTAGATTGTCGCCTTCGCCTAATCTTTCAATGATGGCGTTGGGTGATAAATTAATACGATTGAGCAGGTTTTCCCGTCACTGCTACACAGTTGGTAGAAAACTGTTTAGAACAGGATGTCTCTACTGCTTCTTCATTTCCTGTTCCATGCCTCTTGCTATCAACTAAGGCAACCAGTGGTTGGTAAGGGCCAATCAATAACCACAGAACAGTTTTGGGGCATCATAGCGCGACACAAACGAACTGAGAGGCTCGTATCCACGACATTGTCGGTTCATAATAATAAATAGGACGACATTAAACAGTCTACTCGAAGACAAATCGCAACTCAGTTGTTGTTATTGATAGGTTTTGTTCAGGCAGCGTCGAATTTAGCGCTTGAAGTGGTGAGAACGGCGCGGTTTCAATGTATTTGTGGAATTAAAAATGTCCCATTCAGCGGAAAGCCCTATAACTTTGTTCTATTAGTAGTAACACTGAGTCGAACAGGGTAGCATTTAAACATCCCTGGCCGGAGTATTTGTCAATAACCGTAAATCAAGGTAAATTTTGTCATGGTTCGCTAGCGACAGTATTGTACACGTGGGAAATGTTTATAATATTTTCAACAATGCTAAACCCTGATTAATGGTACCGGAGCATAAATAGAACATGTTTACATATTGCATGAGTTAACTGCTCGTCGTTTCGGGTATTATACAATGTTTATGAAAATGTAGAAAAATGTGCCATATGAAATGGAAAAAGCAAAAAACTGAAGTATAGCAAAGTATCGTGCGCTAAAGAATGATGTTTTATTTAGCTGACGAATTATTAAGTTGATATTACTGGATACAACAGCATGATCATAAAAGCAATGGATTATTATTGTAATACAAAAGCTCCGTACGGAACAACCACAAATTACACATACACAAACACACACGTAAATGCGTACATACACACATTCATGTATACACATATAAACAACGCAGAAATCATTCTTGTCCTCTTTGAGCGTACAAGGGTTTCGCTCGCTCATGCTAAAGATAGAATAGCTTCCGTCCTAGTTTCACTTCCCTAGCTGTTCGTAGTGTGATACTGGGATGGTTCATTAAAAATGTACTCGCCGTAACAGTGGGAAGCTTCGCATGGAGTGTGAAATGAATGGCTGACAATGAACTTCAGAATTCTGATTGTGGGTGCCTTTTGATTGTCTTATCCGTGCGAGGAAACGGATGAAAATTTTAGTCAATGCACCAAAGCAAAAGAGCGCTCGGTAAGTGCATGAGACAAGGGTGAAAAACGCGACCAATGTTGGCAATGCCCAAAAGAAAAGCATCGAAAGAAGGTAGCACAGAGGCGACCGGGACTGGGAATTTCCTTTTCTGGTCGACACAGCATGTAGAACCGAACCATTCAACCATTTGGCATTAATTAATGTTGCAGTCATACCAGATCCAGGATAATTATTTATCGTAACAGTGACAGATTGGCAGACGACCTTTTTAGCGAGCACAGCCGCAATGATAGATAGATGGAATTGCATCTTTTAAGATAAGGCTACTAATTTGGACAAGGGCGGAGAAAAACATCCATTAAGGAATATAATGCCACTAAAGGCTAACAATCGTCAACCGACAGTGACAGCATTACTAATGGGCAACTGTGTTGTGTTGAAAATAAATTGTCATATACAGAGGTGCTGGATAATTGTGCAGATTAGCAAGAGTACAAGTGGTCCGCAGATTCAAGAGTAAAAAATAAGCTAGCATATAAGAAAGTGTAAATTAGTATTAATAAATGAATTCAAATATACTAAACACAACTAACACCGCTACACACTGCAAATTTGGATTTGAATGTCCAAATAACAGATAACAGACAGATAACTTTAAAATAATATTTTATTGTGCAAATGTTTCATATTAAAGTTGTTCAGATAAATATTGTCTATAGCTTAAAAATTCAAACAAAAAATCAAAGCTAACCAATATTTTATTGCAATGGCTATAGCAACTGAAATACCATTACAACCGTCATAATATTGTTTTTGTCCGTCGGGTTTTGCGGAAAATAATCTTAATGCTGAGTTGATATAATACATCTATGTATTATGAATAAAAAATGCATCACAATCCGTATTAAAGCTATCCCGAGAGTCAGCTATTGTTGAGTTCACTACTTTTCATTCTCATACATCGGCCATGTGGTTTATATTCAATATGCGGCTAGGGAACAATTTGATGGGCTATAAGGAATTTATCTTTTGTCTGTTATTCTGCTTATCTTAGTAATGCTTCAGCTTGAGTCGTAAACATTTTTCATGTACTATTCAACAGTGGTCATTTGAGTGTTTGATGTTGTAGTCGTCAAAAGTGCGTTGTTGTTTTTTTTTGACAAACGAATAACGAAGTTTATTAGACAATATTAGCTTGAAAATGTCATAGGTTATTCTTCTTCTCTGCAATATGTAATATATAGGTAGCACAAACAGAATAAAATATTGACCAAATGTATGATAGGACTTTGTGATTTATAGATTATCATTAAGTAACAGTATTTCTCACTATGAAAATTTATATTATAAAAATAAAGCAACTAACGAAATTACGAGTGAGCAAATGGCACGGGATTTGATCACTGTGTTATGAATGAATTTGCATGAAATGTTGATGGTAGAAAAGTTGAGCTTTCATGACCAAATGCTAAAAAACCTCGTAAAAATAATAAAACAACAAAAAATATTTACCTGATAGAACATATTACATGTTCTTTTGCCTTATCCATTATGATTTAAGATAGTCTTCCAACATATAACATTTAGTATTTCCCTACTGGATCTTTAAGAACACGAAAATTTTTAATAACTGACTTTCGTTATCGTCTTTTCTGTGCTAGGTATCCGTTGTTATTAATGTCCAAGAACTTTAATTTATTTTCAAATTTTGTAGACCTGTCCTTTAGTGTACCGAAACGTACTAGCGTCATTCGAGATTGCATTACGTCTAATTAGGAACACATAGTTTATAAGACATTAGTTTTAATTGTGTATGTAGGCCATGGAGGCTCGATACTTTATAATAAATAAATGAATAAATAAATAAAGTATCAAAAATAAAGCAACTAACGAAAATACAAGTGAGTAAATGGCACGGGATTTGATCACTGTGTTATGATTGAATTTGCATGAAATGTTGATGGTAGAAAAGTTGAGCTTTCATGACCAACTTGACCACGTCGTAACTATGAGAAACTAGCTGATAGGCCTGCATAAGCATCTTGCGCGTATAATAAACTAGCCTAGTTCGTGTAAGAAGCTGGATTGTTCGTTGATACGATCGTTAGTATAGTACGCATCCGTGGTATGGTGGCCTTCGTAAGCACAGCCCCTAGCCCGATGGGAGTGTATTCAACCCGCGTTTTGGTCCTGTGCTCCTGCAGACTCCGAGATGAATACGACAGTCGCTGTATGTTACCGAATCGACTCGCCGGCACTACTCTCTAGGCTCAACATCTACGATCCGATCGCTCCGTGTTAGACCGAAAATTTAACGTGGCATCTTTTGGCTCGTCTGATCCTCTGTCTTGTTATATGCAGTCTGTGATCGCTATAATCTTTACGTATCGCGATCTGCGTTCCTAAACTGTATTCATTATGTGCGTCCTGTATCGACTTGACAAGATTGTACTAATTGAGATATTAGAAATAAGGATTGCTTCAAGGGATCGACATGTGGTCTATTGAGTTTTAACAATAAATAAAAAATAACCAATACAGATAAATAGTACTTGAGGACTGTAATGTGTCTACCATTAGTCTATTTAGCCGTTCGAGTACATTTTGTATCTTTTTTTTTATTCACAAAGTTCAACTCAATTCAGCTTATTTGGTTATATCGTGTGTTGGGAAAATAATGTTAATGATAATACTTTAGTAACCCTTCCTGAAAGTCATGCATCGTAAATTTAAATTATGTTTCAAAAAATCCCTTAATAAGCTTCTGGATAGAAGTTGAATCCATTTTAGAGATTGCATGAAGACAGCTCAAAAGACATTTGAGCAAGAGAAATATCAATCGAATATTTGGATGTTTCATCTAGCTTCGTTCATTTGAGGTTTGAGAAGAATGGAGAATTCGACAAAAGAGCTTGCGAAAGGGTCACAACGGATGAAAAAGGTCCTTTTTTAATAATCATAATTCGATGTGTCAGTCAATTTAGCTCAATGGTTACGGTTGAAATTATGGTGGATGTTGTCGATGATTTCTTGGAGATCTTTCTTGGAGTGAAGTGAACTCTAAGAAAAGTTAGCAAGTTAGTTAGCGGAAAAGCTGCTGGTGTAGGGAGATAGAGAACCGTTCCACTGTTCAAAAAATGTTTATCAACCCTTTCCGTGAAGTTACTGCCAATGCTTGAAAAGGAAGTTGAAATGTGAGTATTTTTTCATTCACCAAACTTTTCCATCCCTTTCAACACTAAAACGAGATAAAGAAAGACCCTTCTAACACTCCTTCCCAGCAACATCATGAGCAGCGCAATCAACGACACCATCATCATTGGCATCATCAACTAATTTATGGGGATCAGTTTAGGTTGGTTTCGTTTGTTGTAGCTACTGGAGGAGTGTAAACTTTGAGCCATTTATTGGAAGGATCCTTACCCAGGATGATATATCATCTTGCATTCGGATACTGTTTTATTCCGTGTAAGATTCATTCGTGAAATTTAAATCTGATCAGACTATGCCATGTTTTCTTTTTTTTATTCAGGAGGAACGGTCCAAGAAGACCGTATTGCTTAATGACTATGCAATGTTCACGCTGTTGAAATTGAATTTGTCAAATATTCAAACTAATTTACCATAAATTATCCATTTTACACAAAGTAACAAGGGAAATAACTTTTTCGCTTAAGTCATACAACACGTTTTTACAGCTGCAATTATTTTAATTGGATGCTATTACGTCAACTAAAAAACATTTTCATAGACATTTTTACATTAGCATCATGAATCAATGCTTGTATTTGTTATATTTGCAAATTTTCTTTTTGTTTTGATTCCAAATAGAGCAGGCGACCCGAATAGACGTTTCTTTTGATCACGACAGGTAAGCCAATGTACGTTGTAACTTGAGATTTTACCGTTCCGCATCAACAATGGCATCCGAGCACCGCTTCTTTTCACCCGACAACTTCACTCGACCAACGGTCACGGTCGGTTTGAGGCAGTTAGAGAATATGGTTAGGGAATGAATGAGTATCACTTATCTTCGAGTCGCGTCTGAGGGTGTTGGTTCCACATTAACGCTGTTGATGATTCTTCCTTTCTTTAGCACAACCGGTTTGCGTGCATCCGTCCGTGCCCAAAGGTACAACCTTCTGGTTGTATTCCTACTAGCTACCTCTTCTCCTTAGTGCAGAACGTGCGATGCGCTGGAACCGTTTAAAGCTTACCGGCGCCCTGACAGGGACCACGTGGAGGACTTAATTATTTCGAGATAATTATCTGTGTAAATTTCTGTCGGAATCGTCTGAACACAGGTGCAAAGTTAAATTCACAACGCTTGTACAATATACACCCAGGAAAGTAAACATGTCACCGTATTAAAGCCATGACATGGCTTATCATCGGCTGTATTTCTAGTATTCTTCTTGAAATCCAAATCTGGTTTGGGTTACGCTTTTCAAATAAATGTAAAATCAATATTAAAATAAAAATTGGTATATTTTTCCACAACCATACGCAAACCAGTAGTCATCTTTTATTTTATACTTTTCTATAAAAATATGTTGATCTTTCTGTTAAAAAAATTAAAGCGCAAATGTTTCTCAGAATGTGTCCCTTCCATTTCCAATTCAAACACCCACACATCAGGGTGCTGACTAATTCAGTAGCTCAAGCGTCCAGCAAGCGTCTGGTGTAACACCCACTTCCGAGCATAGCAATAAACCGCCCATTAGGGTTCTGTTCCGACGGTGAAACAACGGGGCTGAATAAAACATCAGAAGACGATTCGCAGAGCAGTGTATCCTATGTTGACGATTAACGTTCATGTGTGTAAATTTGCCGCACATTCTGCAGCTTTAATTTGTGGCTAGGTGTATTATGTGTTCTTCAGGATACGATTGAAACATCGATTCGATGTTGCTATTTAGAGTGTGCCATTCTTTTTTTGTATTTATCCCAACGGCTGAGCGAACAGTTAGGCTTTTGCACATTTTGTTTTTGTGTTAGTTTAATCAGATTGACGTATGTTCAAGCAGAGAGTTATTTAAAAAGCTCTAATGAAAAATCGGTGTATGTGTATCTGCAGGGCAGTGGCGGATTTAGGGTGTGGGGGGCCCTAAGCGTTAAAAGGATTGGAGGCCCCCGCTTGGTGTCGACCGGGGGGGGGGTGCATATGGTTGCATTAGGTTTTGAATCAAACACACTTTAATGGTCTGCTCGCGGGGGGGGGGGGGGGTGTTCAGAATCCTTGTACTGGGCCCCAATAGTTTATGAGTCCCTTCATCCATGGGGCTCCTAACTAGCACAGAAGCTCTTGCTGAGACTACTGTACACATTGTTCTATATGCTGGAATTACCATACACGGGGCCCCTACATTGACGGGGCCCCCCGCGGCCGCTCAGTCCGCGCACCGTTAAATCCGCCACTGCTGCAGGGTAAGCACCCGTAACGAATGGCACCTCTTCGCAGCTATTTTTGCATCCGGAACTGTCAATTGTTTACAAGGACGAAAAGCAAGAAATAAGCTACGATGAACATTGTTACCAGTAAGAACAGCTTAAATTAAATGGAAAGGCTTAGTCGAAATGCATTTGCATCGAATGGGCTTTACCCTTTATTTTTACTTTATACTTTCTTGCTATTGTCGTAATAATAGCACGAATGTTGTAGTGTGAGTGAGTCTTTCCACTCCTTAACTCAGGGGCTGACACGAAGAAGGTTTGGCAAATTGCAAACACGAAAATGTAAATTGCTCACAATAAAGGTAACCCTGAAAGCGCAGTACAAATGTGCCAGTGACAAATGTTGCGAAAGGCGAAACCCTTTGTAAAGAAATATTTTTAAGTCTGACACGGGATGTGCTTGAAAGGAACTGCAAGGGAAGTGAATGTATTTGCTGCAGTGAAAAACTACTAAAATTTAAATATGAACACAAACTTTCGTTTCATTCAGTTTAATTCACCACAATGCCTAGCACGCAAAAATATGTTTCAGCAAGTAAGCGAAACACAAATATGAAGGTCAAGGGTCGCTAGTATTCATGACCATTTTCGCTATGGCTGGTGAGAAGTATTCTAGTTGGTTTTTTCTCTGATTTTCTCTGATTTATTTAGCTCTGATTTTCGAGGCAAGGCTAGGTAAGGAACATCAGAAGTACAGCAAGTAAATTCTGGCATTTCAGTGCTTGGTTTCGGAAGTGAATTAAAAAGTATGTCAAACGCGGTTAGCACTGAAAGCTTTTCAACAATTTCCTGTAGAAACCTGTTATATTTGGTGCCAGTCATCATGAACTGCCAACTCCATCAAACATACTAACAAAGACGACGATGAGTTTCAACAACAACAAAAGAAAAAAATACAAAAAAGCTCGCTTGTAAGTCGTAGTCCCGCTGTAATTAGCTTTTACGGTATAGGAATGTTCTCGTCGTGGCTGCGGCATAGTGCCAACTATCGCATCCATGCTGTGTTGCGAATTTATTTTCCGGAATGTGGTGGCGGTGTGTTTGCATGAAGGTGTTGGAGTGTTTTATTTATACATACTACCCGTAGAATTTACATTTCAATCGTCACCTCAAATCCATTTGGCAGCAACGCAAACTACACTTTAGCAGAACCTAGAGGTTCTTAGTTTTCTTATTAACCCGAGCGGAACGAAATTCAAATTTGCCGTCCCATTTCCAAGTGTGGAGACCGGGCCAACGTAACGCAAAAGAAAGAAGTGCATTTGCGGTCTCGTGAAGCGGCACGAAATGACATGCAATTTCGTGTGAATTTAAAAGCTGTTACAATATTTGCGGTAGATCTTGTCATTTTCTCTACTGCCAGCATTCGCGTACAGTATTTTATAAATCAATTTTACACCTCTTACATTCCAACTACAATCCATTCACAAGCTAGTCAATTTGTGTCGATGTTAAAGCATATTGGAATGAAGCATTTTTCTCAATTATTTCAATCATATGTTTTTATCCTTTTCTGTTTTGACAACAAAACCTTTAATAATCAAAGCTACAGATTTAATGCTAGTTTTCATGTTTATGCTTATACAATTGGACACCGCTTATTCTCTAATAACACAGATACTCGGATAACACGGATAATATGTCCGAGTGCGTTAATTTTTAAAAATTCATAAGTTAGAAAATAATTGAAATATTCCGAAAAAAACAAAGATTAGTTTCATATCGTACTTACAGCTAAAATATGGAACACTTTCACTAGTCAACACCTGTAAATATGACGATATCATGGTCACGCTTGAAAAGAAAGGTAACAAGCAGGAAAAGGGGGACAAAATATAAAAAAGGTGCCATATTCCATTACTCCATTGAGTTATAAATTGATCCCATTACCGAAACGTTTTAAATTCCTCACCGAGTATCCCGAAATTCCAGGGCAAATCTATCACTTTCCAATCAACCTCAAGATTGAAGACCCGAGAGCAACGAGAACTCTGACTTACGCATCCAGTTTATAGGACCGCACTTGAGCCCAGGCGTCCGGGGATGTTCATGGCTCGTCTTGACATTGATTTTAACTATTTCTCAGCGTCTTGAAACATCCATCCACTTCATTGGGGATGAGCAAAGTAACTGCTTTGATGGAGGAAGCCAATGTGGAAAACTTGTCGATCGATCAGCAGCGCAACGTTGATCAAAGGAATTTGTGTCTTCCCAACATCGGTAAGAACGTCGAATGTGAGGGTAATAATGGCAAAACGTGTAGGTGAAGGTGAGAATGACGTAGAAAGCAATAAAAAATGTGAAAAAATCCGCATATTTTTTTCATCTCAGCTACATTTCATGGCCCCATTTTCTTCTGGATTGCCTCCAAACGGACAACTCACTGGCATGGCTCTAACCTCATCAAGCCGCATCTTCATCCATCGAGCTGAAACATTTCCCCATTGGCATTCTCGTTCGAAGGCGCACAGTCTCGTCCCATCTTTAATTCAATCGCTAGTCAGGTGTGAAAATTGGTCGGAAACCTTGTAAATTTTACTTTGGGTTTCCCTAGCATCATTTCCGCAACCGACGCCGACGAAGTAGCTACCTTCTAGTTGCTCCTACTTGGCCTATGAAAAATATGAGGATGAGAGAAGCAAGATAGTGGAATGGTGAGGTGTATAAAGACGAAGGAGAGTATGAGTCTCAGCCGCGGGAAGACTCACTTTTAGCTGTGTGAAGAAGCAATACATTTCATCCATGGAGGCTGTGGGTTTAGTCTGAGATTGAATTTATTTCACGCTTTCCTCATTTCCAATTTCCCACAAGCCGAATGACAAGGCTGTGTGTTGACATTCGCTTTCCGCCGTTGGAAGAAGAAAAGGACTAGAAAAAGGTAGACTAGGAAATGAAACAAAAAACGCAGCTGCCAACTGATAAATGGCGATAAAAGCAGAGCTGTACAGCGAACCACAACAAAAACACAAAAACTGACATAAATTCAGCTCAGGTATGAAAATGAACACGTACATTGTTTGCTTTGGCACATTCCAAGGATTTCCATGTAATTTTTACTGAGTTTTCCCCCGAACTCGGTGCCATTGTTTCACCTTACTACATGTGCAATTATGATTATTTCAACAGGTTCCCTTACATGTACTGCTTTGATATTGTTCATTTGCGGTAGTAAAAATCCCACCAGCAGCGAGAGTTCGTGCAAATGGTACGGGTGATGTGATAGAAAAAGAACATTCCGTTCAGTCAGTAACACTAGCAGCATGTTAGCTTCGTTTGTTGGTTCCAGAAAAAGATTCTACATTTTCCGGTCGAAGGAGTTCTACCTGCTTGCTGGGTGGTAGTGATTCGATCAGAATTATCGTTATTGTGTCGTTCTCTTACGCATGGGAACACTTCAGTGCGTTGGAGCACGTCACGTAGCTGTTAGACGAAAATGTGGTATAGAGCTTATAGAGCAAGGGAAAAAAAGAGAGAGAGATAGAAAAAGAAAGAGAGAAGGAGAGAGAGAGAGAAAGAAGGAGAGATAGAGAGAAGGAAAGAGAGAAAGAGAGAGAGGAATACCGGATTCTAAAGAGATGGCAAAGCACTGAGTGCGTAACAAGGCAAGAGGAACGACGCGGACGCAAATGATTCGATGAACGACGAAACCCATTTTGAGGAGGGAGGTTTACCGTGTACTCTAACTGCGATGCCCAGCCTTCACTAACCTTCAGATCGCACTTGTCGTCGTCTGCTCGTAAAAAGGAAGGGATAAATTTAGCTCATTAACTCAATGCCATCATTTCACCGTCATTTTGTGTCAGCCATTTAAAGGGTGGGTTATGGAAAGCTGAAGATGAACGTTAGACTAGATACAGGTTAAGATGTTTCGCCACTGCGAAGCTGCTTGATTGAAATCTCGTCCCGATAATCATGTTGTAGAGATTTAAAGAATTTATTTACCCCAGTTACGGCACACTCAATCAAGGAACAGTTCTGATTTTGAGGGCAGATTTTGAGCGTAATTAGATCTTGCTGAAGCTAAAAGATAAGCAGATTGATGAAGAAGGTAAACCCTCTGAGTCTTAGTAAGGGGTCGATCGAAGCAGAGCGCATACCGTTGTAACAAAGTTGGCGATCAGGTCTCATTCGAACGTGTGGGACGAAAGATCCCTCGAATCAAAGGGACGTACTTTTCGAAACAACTAATAAAAAGCTTATAGTTTCCATAGATCTTTAATTCCAGTCCAGTCTCGTAGTACAGTCGTCAACTCGTACGACTCTAACAACATGCCCGTCATGGGTTCAAGCCCCAAATGGACCGTGCCGCCATACGTAGGATTTACTATCCTGCTATGGGGGGTAATCCATAAGTCACTGAAAGCCAAGCCCCACAAGTGGTGTATAGGCAGGCCTTGACCGACAACGGTTGTTGAGCCAAAAAGAGGGTATCCATAGCTCAATGGATTAATGTATTTTAACAGTTTTGTCAAGTAATGCATCCACAACTGCAAGATATTGACTGCTTTCGAAAACTTTAAATAATCGGTCAAATAAAATTATTATAAGAACAGTTCTTACATTTGCGTTACTGGGCCATTTGGGTTCACTTGATAATGATAAGTCTATACTCTTACTGACCGAAAGTTGCTCTACTGCAGTTCAAATTTTAATAATAAGGGTGTCTGAATTGACATTTTCTAGCACGCCCCGATAATATGCTCCCTGTTACCCTTCAGCATCCATAAAACTGGCTGTACGCGATTAATTATACATACCGTTTGCTTGTCACCTGGTCGGAAGCGCCGAACAAATCACTTGTCAAAGGTGGTGGAAAACATGTTATGCGACGAAAAGGGAGTTTTAAACGCGACAGCCATGGGGAAAAGCTTTCTGATATATCCCGCATGATTCTGTCCTTTGTCGTAAAGGAGCATTGCTGCATAATGCATTCACAAGACAGTAATATTAGGTTCTGTTTTTGGTGCGTTCGGGAGCCGCCCAACTTCAAATAACTAGGAAGATTAACAAAATAGCTCCTCACGAAGAGGCTGTGCTGGCAGTTGCAAGCCATCTAAGGCAGTGGGGATAAAGCGAGACGACGCTGTTGTTCACCCAATTTAATGAAATTTACTTTGCTCAGGGTGTGTCATGCCGTTTACACCGAATCATTCAGAACGTTTCATCTGAAGTAGTAATGCATCCTACTGTGACGTTCAAAGTTGGACTACTCTGCCACTTGATCTGAATCGCTGGTGCAATGTGGGATAAAATTCTGATTTCAGTATACATCCCAATGGCATAGAAGAACATCGACAGGTAGAAAACTTTTGGCATCTAAATCCCGATGCGCTCAAGTACGATCCAATTTTCCGTGCATTCAAAATCCAGAGGGGGTTCTTCAATCAACGAGTAGACAGCAGGAGAGATAGTACACGGAAAACTTTATCGCACAACTCTGAGAACACTAAAGGGCTTAGTTTTGTTTGCCTTTACGAACTACTCATATATAAAATCAATAAATTAAGGCCTTGGGGCAATTTGTAAAACACATCCTTACGTTGCACTAAAAATAGGATGGTAGATTGAATTGAGTTTTTAAATCACATTGTCTACTAATTATGGGTATTAACAGATTTGAAATGATTCTAGAAGGATTCGTTAACTCATTATTTAATGGAGGATAGAAAATTTGTAATAAAATAGGTGAGATGGAAAAAAATACCAATTGATTGAAGATATGACATGAGTAAGATTCAAGAAAACGATGTGATTTGTAAAACCCATTTCTAATTATCAAATCAATTTATTATCATCAATATAAGGTGCCTTTTCTGAGTTGGTATCGTATAGTCGTCAACTTGCACGACTTAACAACATGTTAAGAACTGCACTGTACACGAAGCATATTGAAATTCTTACGGCTTACGAATGAAATACTATCCATTCCATAGAAAAGACACATTATTCTTCGTTCGATGACTTATTGAGTACCCATAGCAGGATAGTCATTCCTACTTATGAGCGCTATCCGGGACTTGAACCCATTACGATCTTCAAACTTGGCTTCAAACATTTTTTATACTAAAAAATGACCAAATTGATGCTTAAACCCCTATTTTTAATTGAGCTAATTATTCAATAAATTGACAACAGTAATAAAATATAACTCTACCAAAAATAATTTATCAAACCAAACTTTATCACATTAATTTCAACTGAGAGTCACCGCAGCTGTGAGCCAGCAAATTGTAGCATATCTCTGATCAAATATTTTAAGTTGTCAATACTTGTTGTGATGCATTTAATGAAAAGGTGAAAATTAAAATAAGAATGTCTAGAGAACATATATGAACTTTGCATACGCTCTAGTTATTTATTGGAAATTAGGCAAGTTTACATTTCATTGGTACAGTCCCGTGGTACAGTCGTCAACTCGCACGACTTAGCAATATGCCCGTAATGGTCTTAAGACTAACTTATCTGGACTGCCCCTGCGCTTATGCAAGGGCTGACTATTCGGCTGCGTGGTACTGAATATGCCTCAAAAGCATTTTAAAGCTGGCATAAACGCATAGGTCGTGAAATAAGAAGAAGAAGAAGAAGAAGTAAGTCATCGATTGTGATTTGTGATCCGCGTTAACTTAACTTAAATGATCCAAGAACAGCGAGTCAATATGAATTGGAGCTTTTTTGTACTGTTTGTGTGATTAAGTATGTAGCAATTTGCGTGGCTGGATGGCTGGATTCATTTTTATAATTGATTACATGGTAGAATGGGTTTGGTTGTTAAAACTGTTGATGTAGAGACATGCATATGATTTACAAAGGAAATCAATTCCCTTCAATTCCATTCAATTCAATTTAGAATATAATCTCAACATTCTCCTAAGCGACGCTGTACTCATACCATGTCAACTAGTGCTTTTAGGACATTATTATTATTATTATTATTATTTTAATAAAAAAAGCTCGTTACCACCGTTAAACACACTGCCAAATAGCGTCGCGCTATGATGTGTAAAACCAAAATCGATTAAATGCGATGATATGCGATGAAATGTCCATGTATAAACTATTTTTTTCATGGCGAATGTTTTCAAGCATATGTGCGGGCGCTAGGTTGTAGGCATTGCAATACACCGTTGGAATTCCGTCGCCTTTATTTTAAAGGTAATGGTCGCATCACGTAAGGGGACTTTGAACAGGATCAATTCCTATCCAAACCCCTATACAACATTACCTTCTGGCATAAAACCTAGACATATATACCACGGCGGCAATGTTGTAGCAGATTCATCAGGGTAACTTTTGCTGGTTGTGCTCTCAGCAGTAAACGACATAGCGTAGTATGAAACTCTCTCAGGACTCTATCACGCACTGCATTGCAACAGCGGAATGGACGGGGCGAAAAATAGGTAGAATTTGGAGGCAGGTTTACGTAACGTGAAAAGAAACGTTTCGTGCACGGGACTAAGGATTTCTAACCTATTGCACTGGACTGCACAGGGTTTCAATATACATGTTCGTGTTTTACCGCTATACCCTGTAACTGTTACTACCCTTGCACCTACCTAATGGGATCTATCAAAAATGAATTATGTATGAGAATACGGTTGAGCAAAAGGAAAAACTTCATTCATTTCACGAGGTTTACTTCTTCTTACTGTTTCAATACTAACCAGCAAATTTCAAGTTTTGTAATCGTGTAGGTGCAATCAACGAATAACAGCAGTCTAGCTACACGTTTCATGATTAAAATACATCGGAAGCATGCATGTGATAAGTTTTACAAACATGTTTTTATTCTCTTATTATAAAACGTTGTTTAAAAACAATATACGACACTACTATCACAATTAACATCGGTTTTAGAAAATATTTTTAAACTCCCTGTGGTTTTTTATGTTGGAAAACATAAATTTCAGGAAAGCGAGGAAAATTTTCCACAATGTTGCTACTTTTACCGCTGTGTTAGAGTTGCTGTTTATACGGACTTCATTTAGCTTTCGATTTAGTTTAATCATTAAGTAAAGTGTTTAGAATTGTTCTTTTTGGCGTCACTCAGGCTTTCGAGACATAATATACGCTTATACCAGATAATGGTTGAGCAAACAATTTTTTGCGAGTTCATTGTTGTTGCGCAAAAAGCAATGTTGCAATTTGACTATTGGGAAAAAAACGAAAAAACATTTATAGCATCTAAAAAAATAAATCGTATCGGATATGTGATGAATCTTTTGATTTGTAACTTGACTGGGAAAAAAAACATGTCTATTGACAAATAAAAAATAAATAAAACGAGCAATTCCTTTGACAAACGCAGTTTGAGGTGTAATGTCACCTTAATTTTCTCAGTCGTTAACTCGTACGACTTAACAACATGCCCGTCATGGGTTCAAGCCCCAAATAGACCGTGCCGCCATACGCCATACTATCCTGCTATGGTAACAATGAGTCACTGAAAGCAAAGCTCACTTCACTAGTGGGTACAGGCAGACCTTGACCGGCAGCGGTTGCTGTGCCAAAAGAAAAAGATCTATCGTGGGGTCGAGGGGCCCCGAAAAAAAGAACCCACCCTCGTACGACCCAAGTCGTACGAGTTGACGACTGTACCACCAGACCGGTCCCACGATAGATACTATACTTATATTAGCCAACTGCAACTAACAGTTACGATCAGTTATGATGTTGATGATGGTATCAAATGTCTGCCATGAAAAAAAACAATAACATAGCAAATCATCTATAGTGCAGTTATTGAAAAACTTTCTTTTTATTTCTCGTAAGGACGGCCTGATTGGCCGTATCGTTTATTAAAAAAAAAACAATATAAATTTTATATTTTTTATCCTACATTCATGTGACTAAACAATGAGCAGAAATACCAAATTTTCGTCACTCTTTTAGATAAAAGTTTCTCGTATGTACCATATGTTCGCTGAAGACTTACAATTCTGAGTTATTAAAATTTTCCGCTCCGGTGCAAATTGTCTCATGTGCTTTCATGTCATGCCTGTTTGAGAAAATCCGCCACAATAGCCAAAAAATTTATATGTACGAGGCGGTTGTTTGCGATAACATTGTTTGTTAGCATCATTTGATCCTGAACATAGCTATTGGTAATGAAATATGAAAAACCTAACCGTATTAATGTCTAAACGGAACTTCTGCGATGATACTCAACTCATACACTACCAACGTCGTAGTATAAATTGAATTAGATTTGGTTCAATGAATTGTTAAATTGGGATACATTGTGTAATACTTATTTTTGGTTGCAAATCAACCAATTCATGGATATAATGTAGGATGTTAGAGTTTATGTCAAATATCCAAATTCCTTTAATATGTAGTTGATAAGTGATTTGTAGTTGATTTGTAATGTGTAGTCTACATTTACTCATATGATCATTACCCAGGTGTTGGAACCTTACAACACTAAAATAGGATGGTTCCAACGACCTGTCGACACATGCGTTAGGAATTGGTGAGAGAGGAAAAGAGATGGGAAAAAGAGAGAATAGTTGTAAGGAAAAAGGATAACAAGACTCGCAAGATTAGCCAGAGCGATATTTACAAACGAACTGGCGGAATAAAAAGACATATTTTTTGGCAACAGCTAAAGTACAACCAAAAGGCTTTAACGTGTTCGGCATTGAATTATTTTTCCGCTTCGTTTTTTAACACCAGGTGATCGAAACAAATTATATCGGCAACTATTAAACCGCTTGTTGAAAGCTGTTGTATCCCAGTTACCACAGTCATAATGGAAAACGAAAGAGCAATGCAAAACAAATAGCAACCATACGGTATGAAAGTATCTCCATAGCTCATCACTCACTCTCTCTCTTAAGTTGACTTCCGAATAAATCACTTTAAACTAGAACCTGTGTGCAATAGTCTGAAGTAGTTCGGACATATCAAAAACAAATCTACTAAATACCTTATCTTTATTTTCCGGTAAATCCTTCAAATAAGTCGGATGCATTAGCCCCCAACAAACCACCTCTTGACATCATCGAAACGAAACCCAAAACAGAAATTACTTAATTGAGAATTTAGGCCATGTAGACAGAGGACATACAAAGATTACAAAAAAAACTTAAAATCCAGCAATCATTGAAGTCTTTGTACAGAATATTTTGTTTTGTATAAAAATAAAAATGATTTGTTTTTTTTCGCATGAGATCGTTAGTCGTTTTGTCTAAATACACCTAACAAGAAATGGTTTTAAATAAAACAATCTTAAATCGTTTAAAAAGTACTAATAAAAATTCTTCAACAAACGTCAATTTTGTCACCTTTCTACCAATTTTATTTTGTCGCTGCTCCATGATACGGTCAGATTGCAGGTAATTTATCATATTTGTGTTCTTACCTAAAAGCCTAATCATAAAGATAATTTAATATTTGTCACCACTCCTTGTAGATCAACTTATTCTTTACTTTAACTTCATATAAATAACTTTAAAGAAACATAACAATATCGAAGGACATCCAAAACTATATTGAAATGAGAAGGCATTCTTCCAAACCGCTACTGGATATGTTTTCCATTCAAGCAGTTTGCTACATTAAATATTGGTTTTTCTCGTGCTGTCCTTGGAATGCTAGATATTCCGCTGCTGTTGCAGATAAACCAAAAGAAGAGAAAACATATAGAAAGAGTTAGAAGACGATAGAAAAGCGGGAAAGGGTTACAAGACAGAACAAAGATGGATGTTGGTTACCAACAACAACAACATTTCAGAACATTCTGATTCATTGGTATGGCGAAGTTATCCCTACAGGAAGCAAGATCATGGATCCCTACAGAAAGAATAGTAATGGAGGTGGATGAAATTAAAATCAGAGTCTAGTGACTAGAACAGATATTTCTCCTTCGGTCAAGGACGGTTTGTGCAAAGAAAGAAAAGTCCTTGAAATATGAATGCGGTTTCATTTTAAAGGTATTTCTGTTGGGCGGTGTTTCAAATCATGCAATGTAAAAGGATAAAATAGGTGCAAGCAAAAGGGTGTATCACTGTATCACCTTGTAAAATTGATCATGAAAAAGAACATAAAACGTAAAATCAATTGAAATAGTAAATTATTATATTAACAACTTAATCGAACGACGTTCCTTCACGCGTATCAACGCAAACTCTCTATAAAATTAAATTAACAAAAATACTGAACTAAATTATATATATATATATATATATATATATATATATATATATATATATATATATATATATATATATATATATATATATATATATATATATATATATATATATATATATATATATATATATATATATATATATATATATATATATATATATATATATATATATATATATATATATATACTAATCAATCATCACTAAATCGTAGAATCTATAATGTCTTAATTTATTGCAAATAATTGTGTGATAAATCGGTTTTATTTGATTAATACCTTCCGATATAGGTGCTTCGGTGTGGTTCGATGTATACATTATTATTGATGTATACAATCATTATAAGCCGAGATGCCTCCTTGCCTAATAGTCTGGCGAAACATCGTTATCCCAGCGTTTACTGTGGGGAAGCTCCAGAGTTCAGAGCATTAGTTGCCTTGGTAAGTTACCTTTTGTTATAACAAACGTCAAATTCAACTAAACGGTAAAGAGATTTTCTGAGGAGAACAATTTCTATCTCCAATTCGTTCGTTTGGCGAACAAAGAAACATCCCAATCACTTCAAACTTGGCACAACGGAGTCATGCAGCTCGTGGTTTGAAAGAGCTCGTTAAAAGCTTTCATCGTGCTGTACGTTGATGGCTTCTATAGTCCAATACAGCGTATGACAACCTGTCAGTAGATAAGGTGGATTGCCATAACAGGAGCACAAACACACTTACGCTGCTATTTATGTCCGAATCAATTGGCGATTCATATTTGATGCCACTTAAAGGACATTTTCTTAACGAGCTCCTGTACTACGTTCCGATTACCTCCCAGTTTTCGAAGAGGAGAAATATATCGATTGTTCGGATTCGGTAAAAGTATGGAGTAACAGTGTGCCTGCGTGGCAATGATGGATGACCACAAGGAGAACAATGGAGAATTGAATGAAGTAGCTGTGGAAAAGGAAAACTGCAGATTTTCAGCATCCTTAACCTAAACTTTCATTTGCCTATGGTTCCTTGCAAGCGCGGTTTTGGTCTAGTTTACGATGGTTCAACACGGGTTAGCACCCTGAGCAAACTGGCATCAACATTCATTAAAACCACTATGTTCACTTACGACCATGCTAGGTGACCCTGCGTGTACGGTGGTTGCAATATAAGTGAAAGGGTTCTTGCTGAAGTTTTCGTATCCTACTCGAGATGCTATGGGCGGTCGGTTATTCCATTACTTTGCCACACCCGGGCTGTCAAATACCTTAATGTGGTTATGATTGAATGACGAGCAAAACTCGAAATTATTTCTGACACCAGTAGAAAAAAATTGTTCTTCTACCACGGTACCATGCTTTAGTGCTTTACCTCAACGTGCTGTTGTCGTGCAGAATACATTTCCGCATCCGCTGGACAATATTTTCCTTTGGTAATATCTTTGCTAGCCGCTTCACAGGCATTATCTCTCCACTCTTGCGGCTACCATGCACTAGAAGTCCAATTTCATTGAGGCCCAGGGGCAGGCTAGTGCATATTCACTCGGTGACTAGATCAAAAAACGAAATAACATCCAGATTGTACTGCTGGAAGTAAGTGGGAGGTGCGATGAAATTTTCGCTTGCCGAAGGCCACAGGTTTAAACCAACGTTATCTAGCCTTTCTAGACTTGCCATACAGGTAGGCTTGTAACGAGTGTACTAGGTTCTAATTCAAATTTGTTCACTTCAACCACGCATGAGCCTCAGCACTATTGCATTCCTTTCATATCTTTTGAAAATACATATTTTTTATATCTTTTGAACAAATGTTCTTGTTTTTACGGTTTTTTGGTTTGTTGCACAGTGTAAACTACCAGTTAAGCATAAAGATTTTGCATATCTCTCGGAATTGAAGGTTACATTAAGGCCAGCAAAAAAAAAATGAAATATGTTTTAAACATTAATTATTTTGTTAATTTGAACTTACGTTGACTTACATACATTTATCTATCTTATTTTTATACTTTCACTTAATTTGCGGCATATTTGTTTTACATTTATAATCTCAACCCAATATGTCAGTCATCTACGTAATTATGAATTCTCACGTCCTCAAAAGGAATAGGTAGAGATATACAATGAATGGTACAGCAATGGTACTATGTGCTACAGTAAAACCTATGCTACCGAGAAGAGCTGATAATGTAGTGTTCTTTGTGACAATGATACACACAAAATCTCATTCGTTTCCATTGTTTTTATTATGTAATTCGAAAAATAGTCACACAGAAAGTAGTTTCTTTCCCTACCTACTTTCTATTTGCTTAATGTGCAGTAAAAGCAATTTTTTTTTTTGCTTAGACATGCATCATTGATTATTGTGCTGAAAATCGTGAATCAATCTTGTGCAAGATATTTCAGTTTATTGCGATATTTATACATTACATAATCCATATAGCGGTTACTCTCATATGAGATGGATATTTTATTCCGTTGTTCAACCGTTTTATATAAAAAAAAATTAAAAAGAAATCAAGGTGTATGTGTAACACAGTAAATAGCAGCGTAAATTGCACGCACATAAATATAACAACGAATGCACTGCTCTTTAGCTCATGGACGGATGATAATGTGGTATTATTAATATTGTACCGTATTGATTTAATGTCGTTTTAATTGAAATAGCGTTGCAATGATTAATTTATAATTACTGTTTTAGTAACCTACCAATGAGAGTTTTTACATCCAGTTAGTACCTTTTATTGACCCACTAATGGAGCTGTTACTCTATACCACACGGAACGGTACATGTAAGCCAAAGGTCGAGATTTCAAACAAGATGAAAGATAGCAGTGTAATTTTTTTTTCAATCGATCTAAGGGCACTCACCCTCTGTAAGAAAATTGTGTGTTTTGTTCATGAAATGGATAAAGCAAATTTACCAAACAAACTCAATGTACGCATAAAGCTTATCCTCTACCGGGTAGGGGATTGCTACGTACGACAAAAGGTTTTTTTTGGGTTTTCACCTCCACATCTTGTACTGTCATGTTGGCTTTGCCTGTGTCAGAATGATTGATGAACGTTTTCGTCTACCTTATGCTCAAAGCAAACTTAAAAAATCAACATAATGCACATTCGCTCTCGCATCATCACAAAAGTAAGAATAAAGCATAGAACAGAAGTCCTTTCTTATAAATAGAAGCACCAACAGTAAAAACAGTTATGCTTTCAGCACACGAGTTTTTACAGCAACATCACCGTCCTTGATGATGCTGATTTTTTGTTTCAGTTCCCTCACGAAAAATTTCTTCGATCATCTTGATGTTGCACGGAAAAAAACTTTTTTATGTCCAAAACGCAGGGTGTGAACCCAATTCGGTTTCACAGAAGCGACAGCACAGAGGCGTAGCTGATTGATGCTAATCGCCTGTGGATTTGTCTCAGGGTTTTTGTGTTAGGCGGACTTTTTGTTTTTATTAGAACCCTTTCTGTATTGTTAGAGAGCACAACGGGCTATTTGGAACTAATTTCGGAGTTTCTATTTTTCGATTCAAACACATGCACACACTGCGTTGTTTAATATCTCTTATTGTTATTCAATAGCTGCATTATCCACAATCAACAATCATAGTTTTCTAAAGTAGATTGCATCATGTAATACGAGATCAATTTAATATTTTAAAGGCATTTTTATTTGTGCTCACACATTAATATTTATTATGTTTCATTTCTTGATTATTGGGCAGAACACGTTAAATGAGGGTTTATGATCAACGCATCTTCTGAAGGCATGTTCGACAGCGGACCTCTCTTCCACGCAGTGTCGTAGCTCTGGTCATCATGGGATTTAACACTCGACCACAGTGATACCGCCGGCTTTTAGCAGGTCACGTGGAATTATGGTGCAGGCGTTGAGATCGTGGTTAATAAATTATGATGATGAGCCATAATTAATTTCATTAGACCGCAATAACAGTAGCGGCCAAGAGCAAGACCAACGCAAGTCATGATAGCATGAGCACCATTCAGTGAAATTTGCACGTGGTGTCAAATTCCGTAGATTGGTGCTATGTGAATCTGGATACTGAGATTTGCAACCATTTCGTATCATACCGTATCCATTCGACGGGTTAAAAAACACCAACACTCACCACAAATCTATTCATACGTGTATGCGTTTGAATAAATTTATCATTGGCTAAAACACCGTTACTCCGCTGTTGCTGCTGTTTCCGTCGTGAAACATGCAAAACACGGGCTGTAATTTGCTATGTGGTTTACCAACCACCTACTACTGTTATGTATGTGTGTTTTCGCGGGTATATGTGCATAGAATACCACCAACCATCGTTGACAACTTGCGATAATGAAGATGGATTCCACCCAACATTCTGCAAGTGAGCGACATTTGGGATGTGGACAACCATTACCGAAAACCTCACTCACCTTCCTGTGCACGTAATAAGGAACGTTGTGTTGGTACATTTTAGTGGAATTGAATAGTACGGACAGCAATAATACTAAGACATGTGTGAGTGGAATAAGCAGATTGTCATCTAATTGATTGCTAATTATGACAGGAAAGAGTTCATAATTATTTTCACGAACATAATGCGGTTTCGATGTAATGTTGAAGATTTGATCCATTTTACGCGAATACGGCGTAAGAGAAATCCAGCATTCGAAAACAGTTAGTAGTTTTAATCATAATAAACGAACTTATGTGGTGGAAGAAACTAAAGAAAATCTATTTGCATAAATATTGTTGTACGGTACATACTTTACATTGCCGGAATTTGTAATCATCTAATTAATTGGGCCGGTCTGGTGGTACAGTCGTCAACTTGTACGGAACGCCCGTCATGGGTTCAAGCCTCGAATAGACCGTGCCCCCATACGTAGGACTGACTATCCTGCTATGGTAACAATAAGTCACTGAAAGCCAAGCTCACTTCACTAGTGGGTACAGGCAGGCCTTGACCGACAACGGTTTTTGTGCCAAAGAAGAAGAAGAAGAATTAATTTAACTTTGGACTTTTTTCCTACCAGCCAAGGTTATAGGAAGTTCGATCAAAATAAAGGGCAATTATGTGACACGAGTTTTACAAAAAAAAGGACTAGAAAATGTTTGTTTTGTACGATGATGCTTGTTCAATAGCTCAAATAATTGATGTTGCTGAACGGCTTGTGGGCTTAGACTTAATTTTATTTTATAATTATTCTTACACTATCCTATTTCATCCTAATTCTATCACTAACACTAGTATGTACATGCTTAGGCCACGCTATAGGCGTGAACAATGCTTGTGTAACAACTCGATTTGTCTCCTGTTTGACATCTCTAACTGAACTTTTGCAACTATGATTAAAAAAATAAATATATTTCTTCTTCTTCTTCTATTTGGCGTAACGTCCTACGTGGACATACCGGCCTATACAGGCTTTCGAGACTTAATTCATTACCACGTAGCCGGATAGTCAAGGATTGGGGGGACGGGGGGACAGTCCATTCTGAGCTTGAACCCATGACGGGCATGTTATTGAGTCGTTAGAGTTTACGACTGTACCACGGGACCGCCCCCTATATTTCTATTATTTTTAAATTAAAAACTTTCTTTTTACAACATCAAAATGTATCTAATGTAACAATTAGCTCATGAACCGAGACAAAAATAAGAAGTTTAAAAAACACGTCAAAACGTCATTCGATAATCCGCACTCAATCAAGTGCGGATTACTGAGCGTATACTGTATACAACTCAAATTGCAAGAAACTGCATCCAAAAAGGAATAATAATTACAGTAACAAGAATGTGAATAAAAACATCCACAGGAGGAATATGAACATTATAGAAGTGTTTATTTCCATGACAGATTTGGAAGAACTCGTGCTCGTGCATTTGTTATAGAAACCATTAATAGAGTACTTGGACAGTAATGTCTCGAGTCAACGAAAAAAAAAATACATTGGAGCTTGAACCGTTTATGTCAAACTTGTATAATACGGATAAAATTTCTGTTTGTTCAGAATGGGCTTGTTAACTTCTATTATTCCCCCGATACCGTTTTCTAACATATAGACCTAGACAAAATTTGTTAATCAAAACATTAATATTATATATGGTCCGCTGAATGTGTGAAACGAATAAAATGTTATTATGAACCTTCCACCGTATAGAAGAAAGCTTTTTGTTTACTCTCTGCTTTCAACAGCTATTTTGTATATATACCCTTAAGTGAAACAGTCCTATACGGTGTGCATTGAGTGTAAGGCGAAACTCGTAAAGATATGGCTTGCAGGCTCTTGTTGGTAATATCGTTGAACCAGATCTTCTTATGATATGTTATAGCGAAAGAAAAGGAAGTAAAGAAGTAGTAGTCCAGCAATCGACGGCGGTAACGCTTCACTTAATGGCCGTAGACGCCATGGCATACCATTTTGTGCATGGTGAAGCAGGCGTCGAAGATAAGCATGGATCGACTCACAACGTTCATTGCTGCAGGGGATCACGTGACAACCATATGACGCGGAAGGAATATAAGACACAACGAAACGCCTTCAGGAACACTGATTGAACAATGAATCGGCACTGTAACGAGTTGTCGGGGACAGTCATCGACATTTACGTCCGTTCGATGATTGATACGAGAGTCCGGGCGGAAGCATGAAACGGAAAACGTTACGATTTCTTCCTGATTGATCCTCGCCTAACCGCACATAGTTATTATGTTAAAGCATTATCGCCTCCCTCTCCTGGACACCGTATGGTGTATTCAATGTAGAAAAGAAATCACCACGGTATGGTTTGGGAAGAGGTTGGTACGTTTGAGTAGAATGTTGCTCCTTTGCTATGATGGCTAAAGGATATGGAAAGGACTTACATAAAGCGTAAGAGTTGTCATCATACCAAATTACATCATACAATTGTCACATACACAATCCAAACAGGAATAGAATATATAAAAATGGTATCGTATTCAGTCGCTATCAATGTCGATAGCAATATTTTCTAAGCACATACCAATCGCACATCGATAGCAAGTCTAATGGAATAGAAAATAATCGATGCACTAATCCTTTACTTGAAGTGAGCTATCAGCCCTTGTCCTTGTCGATGAATGCCTTTCTACTCAGTATGTTGTCATGCAGTTTACCGATGTAAACATGTCGGTAAAATCCCCAATGCATTCGGTGAAATTGTTCATAAAGATGGTATTATTGCTGTCTTTCCATCACTTCAATATAACAATCATGAAGTGATATGCACTTGCGAAACATGTTGCGATAATCAAATATTTCATATATTTTCACGATTCTTTTTCTTGTATTTGGCGTAACGTCTTGCGCGGACATGCCGGCCTATTCAGGCTTTCGAGACTTAATTCATTACTGGCTGGCAGATAGTCAATCCTTGCTACGGGGGATGGTCCATTCTAGGCTCTGTTCTGAACCCATGAACCCATGACGGGCATGTTATTGAGTCATTCGAGTTGACGACTGTACCATTGGACCGTTGGCCTCACGATACAAAGCCTTCTAGGGCCTCACCGACCGAACTTGGAATTTGTGCTGTTAAGTTCTTGCGTTTTTTTTTCATACAGAAAAAAAAAAAAACAAATTTTGTACAGGCCTTAACATGTTTATGAATTTTATGAAATCCTGTTTTTCATTCAAACGAATGCTTCTTAATTGAACTGTCAGTCAACCACAGACGGAATTCAATAGATGAATGCTTTTTATTTGGCATGCTTTTTAATTGAATATAGATGGTTAAATAAAACACAGGTGAGCTTATGGAACTGATTTTGATCGCCAATATAGATGGGTATTTCTATATTATTATCACTCGTATGGTTCATTTCTAGAAAAAAAAAATCGTTTGTTTAATATAATTTTACATTTTTGCACTTCACTATAGATTGGCTAGTGTCTGCACTGATCTTTGCATCAGCGAGGAACGAAAATTTAAAACAGGATAGGGAAGTTAAATTCCGGTTTATCGTACAAATTATCGATTTTTTCAAATATTAAATATTTGTAAAATAAGTTTTTGACCAAACATTAGATTAGAAATATAAGGTAATTTTGCAGATAAAACTAGTTTTGATAGAGAAGTTGTTGATTATTTGTTCCAATGCAAATCATCGTATATAGAAACAGTACAAAACTTTTCTTTAACCATCAATGTGCATGTATTTGAGATTGACATAGTTGCTTCTGACGTATCCATGAAGCATTCTCGTTTGTTGACATGGCAAACTATCCGTAGAAGCATATGGTTCTCGCAAGCTTTTTTTGCAGGTCACATGTCAAACCATTCGATGCTAGTCTATTGAGCTGAACGTGTCATTTCTCTTTCTCTCTTACTCTTCCTATTTGCTATTCTCTCTCTCTCTCTTTCTCTCTCTTTCTCTGTCTCTCTCTCTCTGTCGATGTTGCTGGTAGTGATGGCCAAATGGCTCCGACCGGCGCTAGACATTTTTGAAGTCGGCTCCGGAGCAGGTTTCGAACCAACGTGTTCTGGTTCCAAACCAGAACCGGTTATAACATAGTGCACCAAAAAAATCACCCAAAAACAAATTGTTACAATTTCGGGAGTCGGACCAATGAGTGCTACACTATGTATGACGTGTCGTCTATACTGCAATCACATCGGGTGTGAACTAGTGTTGACCGGGACGACCCGAACCTACCGGATCGGAGCCATTCGTAAGTGACCTGGAGTCGTTCGGGTCGACCCGAAAGATACTAGTAGGTTCATTAGGCAGTGGCGGATTAAGGGTATCGGGGGCCCTAGGCGGTAAGACGAGTTGAGGCCCCCTGTAAATGGTAAACGGTATTCGGAGAGGGGGGGGGGTTGTTACTGGCACTGAACTTGCTGTTGGGAGATTGAACAGTAAACTTGAAAGGCCGTCGGGGCCCCTACGATCATCAGTAATGGGCCCTCAAAATTTTTGCGTGTGGGGGGGGGGGTGTAAATGATCATCATTCGGGTCGATCCGTACTCGTTGTAACCACGGGTCAGACTGACCCGACCCGAACTCGCTGCACCAACGGGTCAGAGTCGCTTATGCTTTTTCGCACCTACTCGTCATTCGGGTCGACCCGATCTCGTTGCACCCGCAGGTCGAATTTTATTCCGACTCCGACCTAGCGCACCTGCTGCACCCACGGGTCGGAATGGATTTCCACTGGCTCGCACCCGACTCCGAGTCGGTCATGAAATGAATCGTATAACCCAATGGTCTCCAACCTGTGGTCCGTGGCGTTCACAGATGTGGTTCACGAAAGAATTTATTTTTGAAGAAGAAAAGTTTATTACTATAATTATCGTCCTATTTTTTAACAAAATCAAGATTAAGTATTCAACAGACATGTCTATAATAAGATAAAAACATATAACACTGGTATAACCCACCACAAGTGTAAGCATACACACTCGGGAAAAGATAGATTCGTTTTTTTACGCTATCGCACATGCCGTCTCCATTGAATCAACCGGCTCCGGAGCCTTTAGTGCGCTCTGAAATGCCCATCACTAGTTGTCAGTACTATCGCTCACACCAAAGCTTCGGCATCGGAGGGAAAAGTGGAATTTTCCCCATTTTTCCGATACCCATCTCTTTTAAACGCTTTGTTTCCTAGAACCAGGCACCTTTGAACCAACTGTCTGCTCACGTCGTCTCATGCCGGGAAGGATTTTCGACAAATTTCCAATAAACCAAACTAAGAGTGCGACACAGCCAGTGGTATTGTACGGTGCATGCCAAGTGTTCGTCCATTTTGCACAATAAAGTGCAATCGTGGGGAGAAACTGGAATAGTTGTTCGCCACCAGGGGTCTCATTGAGTTGAGCTCATGCAGTTCTATCCACACTTTTCGGGAGTGTGTATGGAATGTCTATCCATCGTGGAATCAATTCATAGTCCTGAATCCAGAGTGGACCTGAAGCTGGATAGGATGTTTTGCGCATTCGTTATTTTAAGCATGGCTGACTTCGTCGGCGCGGCGAGAAACGTTTGTCTGCAACGGACATAGCAGAGTAATTTCTGAGCACCCATGTACGGCATCATGACGTGTGGTATAACTTTTAGGTGACGTATTGTGGCAGGCAACAACCGTTAACCCTTCGCTGGCTGTCGGGAATGCATAATTCAAATGTGCCCCGTGCAAAAACTGCCCCTCCCCTACTACAAGCCGTCACTTAAGTGCTAACCGTCGTCATCGGAACGATCCTATGAGCGTTTGGAGCGGTAGGAAGCTCCAGCCAGGTTGACCAGCTAGTGATTTTAAATCGCACCCAATGGCGGAAACCATTCCCAGAAGGTAATCCGCTTTCGGAAATGGAGAAACATTTACTCAGATTTGTACCCCACTGCACAACTCCCGATTTCGATGTTTTTGCTATTCGATGACTATGATAGATCTGGCGCACGGACGAGAGGTGATGTTTTTAGCTCGCTGAGAGGTAAAGTGAATTCGCTAACAAGCCAATCTTATGCTAAATTGCTTTCCCGCGTACTAATGCCAACCGTTTCCATGTAGCTCTTGATGTTTGGATTTTAATTAAAATCCATTTTTACCTATTCCATATGACATCCGAGCTACATTCCTTTAACTATGCTGCGCTGTATGAAATGCACTATCCAGTATGGAAAGAAATCGAGAAAAAACAGGTACACCCATGCTCTGAGCTAACCAAATCAAACTTATTAAGCATGTTCGTGGAAATTCTCTCGGCTTAACATCAAAAGCCATCATGGTATTTTTTCTGACTCACGTGCGCTTTGTAATTACCAAAAACCATCAAAACTATAAAACAAGCAAGTTGAGCCTATTACAAAAATTGTAATTAGTATCGCTATGTTGTAACCAATAATCGTTTAAATTATAATTTGGAGGTACTATATGCTCGCAGCAACAATATGTACAATGCTTGTTCGACAAACGATCGGAGCGTAGATTTTCGCCACTGAACATTTTGATGAGCAATGCAATCATCCGACTACATTGAAACGATAGCACAAAATCGGGGTGTAAAAGAGACAATCCATGAGGAAACTCTTATCTACGCGCTTGTCTCCACCGTTACACTAATTAAACAGCCAACCACTACTTAAGCCTCGAGCGAGCGTTGTTTGCTTTCCATTGTTTACACTTTCGTGCACCGAGCGACGCGTGTGAACCAAAAGGAAAAATCCCAGAGTGGCTGCCCCAATCCGGGGCATTCATAGCAAAAGTTCAATAGTTCGATCGAAATGAATTTGCATCTAATCTGATTGAAAAGTTTGCCACTTTTCGTATGGCAGCGCTCCATGCGACTAAAGATTAATATTACCTAGAAGAGATAGTAAGTTAAACACACACGCACAAATACACTCAAAATTACACATTCGTTAAAGCTGCTTGATGCACGAAATCGATACATTTCGCCTACTTGGCTGTTGCTATGTCAGCTCTGAGTACATGCAGTGTACAGAGCTGACACCTGGAGCTGCAAACATACTCACCTCATTGTGGCTGCGAGGTGCTTATCTTTTGAACGCGCGGCGTTCGCTGTCGACAAACGTTCCTCATGTACTAGCTTAAAGCAGGTTCGCTCATTTCTACTATTGCAATCACACTAGACACCTAGAAAGAACTTTCCAAAATTTTAAATATGGAACGCAGCGAACGATGAACACAGCTCGGTTACGATGGATTACGAGATTAACATATCAGTGGGACATACCAGTGGGTACATACGGTAGTGGCAGTGTCGGTAGTGTCAAAACTGCAACTAACGCCCAAAGAAATGTATCATCGCGCTCGGAAGAACGAATAAAAAAGTGTATCTTTTGTATATACGTTGCAACCGTTACATCCCCGCACGGTACCAAATAGTATAACTGCATAGTACAGTACATACAGCGAACGCTAATCTTATTGCGAAGGTATTCAATCACCTCTCACGACGTGTGTGACACGGGCTGCGGTATTCAAAAATCATTTTAGAAAACCAATTCGATTACGACTGAACGTGATGCGAAACGTAATCACTACCAATGAATACATCACTCTTTCGCTCTCTAGGATTTTAGTATAACCGAGGTTTTATGATTCGTGTAGTGTAATACGTTCTATGTACGGTACTAACATATTGTACTAGTAACGTTCGTGTTTTTTGCTCTACTCTGTTCACCCTAACTCAAGGGCAGAACTCAAACCAACTGTTTCAAACTGAGATAAAATTGTGTAATTTTGCCTTTTTCGTGCCGCGTTTGTTTCAGCGTCTGCTACGCTGTGAGAGGAACCGTTTCTTTATTTTCTCGTTCGCTGCGCATTTTAATCAATTGTCAATCTACACCAGAACATCGTAACGCTAGGTCTGTTTTTTTGCAGCGATATCACTGTTCACATACATTGTTTCTTCCGGTTTCCAGACCAACACAAAAAGAGCGCTGATTGATGGTTCATTTATTCGCTACATTGGGCCACAATACATAGAGGCTAGGAGAATTTGATCAACTAGCCAGTGGTTCAAACTGACTGGCTGGTTCAAAGCTCTGGTTTGCCTGTAAAGTTGATCGTTCTAGCTAACGTACACCATTAGGCGCACCGGAAGCGAAAAGTCATTACTGTCCTTTTTATTATTTATCAATCGATACTTTTTCCAGATTCCAACAGACCCCCTGATGGGTTCTTGCAACCTTGGTATTTCTTTTCGAACACTTTTTGGGCGTGCTCGTTTCAAATTCTTCGTTCCTCAGTTGTGCAGCTTTTTGTTCAGAGCTTAGAGCTGGCTAGAGCTTCACTAATATCATACCAAGGAACGTATCGTCGACGGCATGACACTGGCAGCAATTAAGAGGAAATTAAACGTCAATTCGTCGGCCTTTTAAGGTGCTGCTGTCAGGGTCCTTTTTTATCGCTTCCACTGGGAGTGAGTGTGAGCCGTTTACAACCGCCAAAAAACTAGTGCAAGTTTGTTTGACCTACTTTCTGCAAAATGCCTTTGAAATCATTAGTATCAGACTTCCACTTTAAAATAATATTAAAAGGTTTCCGAAAACCAAGGGAAAGAGAGAGCAGAGAGAGAGAGAGAGAGAGAGAGAGAGAGAGAGAGAAGAAGCTACCAAACGACAAAACACATTTGGTCATACCTTGCCATCCAAAAGAGCTTACTTCCCCAATCCTGCCGTATAACATAGCGGGTGTGCTAACGTGGAATGGCGTTTGATTGATTAAAATACGGCATTGCGCTGCTCGATCGCGGCCCACAACTGCTTATCCCGCAGCCAGTTTAGAACGAACTGTGCAAAACTCGTTACTTCAAGTGTACATTTCAGAATGCGAGCATGTAGTAAAAGAAAGTTACAAAAGTAGGGAAAAGGTCGATGAATTTATTGCGTGACACATTCGGTTTTGAGCTGTTGTTGAGAAAATCACATTCCACTTCATGTCAATGTTTACGGAAATTTTGTTATATTGTTGCGTTTTCTGACGCTACATTACAGCTCGGAAAATGTTTTGTTGTTTCATTCGAAGAAAAGCCAACACTATATATATATATATATATATATATATATATTTATTTAATAATTTAATATTTTATGACAATAACAGCACGTTACACATATTTTAATGTCGTACAATCTATCGACTACTACGAAAGTTCTTATTCTCACAGCACTTTTTAGAAACAAATGGCGAGATACAACGCAAACCAAAACTTGCATACGATTCAAAGACAAAAGTGTTAAACTTTACTACGATACCTGCTTTACCCATGACCATCTTTCTGAGATAAACCAACAGCATCTTTCAGAACATCATGGGCGAACCCAGAACAATCACGGAAACGGTGACAAATGGATTCAAATTGCACTCCTTACCTACGAAATTGGTAGTATATCATTTACGTGCCGGAGGGAAATTTATTTCTCTACTGACAGTATCGCCAATCGATGCCACTGTAACATATTCTCACATCGATTGCAAAATAAACTTCGATAGAACGAATTAAGATAGATGGCTGAGAGCCACCAAAAATAAGTGCAAAAAATGAGTTACAATACGAGGTTAAATTGTTGTCATCAATTTTTATGGCGCAACACAGTCGCAAGCGGTTCGATTTTCACCACACCAACAAACAACAAACCAACAGTTAAAATGCAATTAAAGGTTCGATGAAACCTAGCCTAGCGCTCAACAGTTCAGCGCCTGTCAACGTCGACTTGTTAGATAGACGATTTGCGTGATATTTACAATAAAATGAAACAAAACTCGATGGCGCCCTACAAACAAGATCCGTGCTACGAATACGAACGGATCCCCTTTTGACGTCTCTTTGCAAGATGCTTTTACCGCGCATTTAAATGCTGAGGTGTTGCTCCTTGCTAGAAATGGAAGCTTCCGCAGATTACCTCATACCACATTTTGTGTAAAGAATAGAAGGAAGGCGAGTCATAAAAATAAGACGTACTTTCGTTTCTACTAATGGACCTCGGGGATGGAACCATACTTGTGTCCGGTCGCGAAAGTCACAATGCCGAAGGGAATCCAAATTATGACCCTCATTGATGTCAGAGATGATGATGATAAATTTTCTCCCAATAACGCTTGCCACTTTTAATCTCACAAACGTACCACCGGTATGGTAACTTTTTTTCGTTCTTTGTAAAAACATTCCCTAAGCCGAGGGGCTTTCGAAGTAAAATTTTCTCGACATAATTTCCTACTGTTTAGCAACACGGCAGCGTTATAGCGATATAGCGAACGTTTCACCACTTAGCTCAGTGCCGGAACCAGCACGAAAATTTGAGGAAGGAAAAATCTGACCACGATTTATGCGCTACCAGATAAACAAATTATCTTGTACGCTTTTCCTTTTCCCTAGGCCTCTAAGCCCATCTGTTGCTGGTATACTGACAGCGTTCCATTCGCAAGTTAATTGATGATAATTCTTTTTATTCATTCTACTTCTCTACTACATTAGCAAGATTTTTCAGCAGACGCAGATCGAGAAGGACCCTCAAACATGGGTTCAACGTTCGGTTAGGCTTTGGTGTTCTCGAGAAACAGAACGATTCCACCAACGATTCTTCTTTTCCTGCTCGACTCCGTTGATCCCTGCGCTATGAGAGTCCGTAAGAAGTGTGGTATCGAATAAATAATGGTAATGAAGCACTGATTGTAGCAAACAACCATGGAGGCGCCGGGTATAATTATTATGATTTCTGTGTACCGTGACTGTGTGAGCAGTGTTTACGAAATAACTTTTCGCCCATTCGATGCGAATTCCGAAGTGGAAGCAGCTAATTTTGCATACAAAACAGTTATAAAATTGGACAAATAAGCGTTGACAAATCGTTTCTTGTCCTTGAGGAAGTTTTCCATTTCGCGAAACATTAGTTGGTGTATCTAACAAGGCATCTAGAGACATATTAACTTTGTCTCACAGCCTACAACGACAGTTGGAATGTTTCACAGCACAAATTTAAGAGCTTGTTTGAAATGAGATCTTGCCAATTACAAAGCCAAAACGTATGAAATGCTCTACAATGCACATTAACTTCTTTTGCAATGAAAGATTATCTCGATATCACAGCATTATAAGTTTAAAAAATACGTTCGATTATGTTGATATTAAATGCTGTTCCATTTTATTTTTTTTTTCAAAATTGATCTGATCAGCATTTACCGTTAATTACGATTTCTTTATGTTTATCTATCTTTCATAGCAATTTCAATTCAAGAGCTAGATTGAATAAATTTAATATCAGCAATCTTACATTTTTAATATTGATCAAATATATGTACTGGGAGTATACGAATGTGCGGAAAATAGACCAAATTAAATAAATGGAACATTGTGTATTGTGGTACAATAATCTCAGTTCATTTTTTTCAGCCAATTTTTATTGCGTCCAATATGATTCTGCACCTTCACTTGCATCCATCAACCAGAACAGAGCGTAAGGATTATGTGGAATTATAAAATCAAATTCATTCGGCATTACGTCGGATTTGAATCGCTATAGAACCAGTACCAGTGCTGCCTGACTTCAAATTGATTGAATTGGTTCAGCTTTGCTCAACATTTCGGTCGAGAATGAATGGTGGAAAAGAATGGGTGCAAATATTTGCCTCGCTGCCGTCGGGAACGCCAAATAACGGAAGCTGTCAAATCGAAAACCAAAAATCCAACCTTACCGTGCTTGTACTGGAAAGGTAGCCTAGTGTCCGGATATCGATGATATCGATGTCCATCCTGGCGGGAATTGGCTTCAAATGGGATGATGGCTTGTTTCAGCTCCCTGTACTGCTGCTGCTGCTGCTGCTGTTGCTCCTGTTTCTGTTATAACTTAGCCTCCAGATACGATTGGGGCTTCAGTTGCACACGCATACGAAACCACACCCTTAATCGAAATAGTACACCAAACACGATAGTACACGCTACCTTAGTTTAGGTGCAGATGCACAAGCGCGGCTTTCCGTTGCCCGTCGAACGGCGGAAAGTGCAATGTAATTGAATGCATTTTTTTCAAACTTGTTTAGCTATCATAATGATGTTTAATTTATCATACACGAAATACATTTACACTGTTGCACTTGAAATTAAAATTCACACACACTATTCGCACCAACTGGTTCACTGGTTTTCATGCTAAATAAATAAATGATCACAAAACGCGCTGTATAACAGCATTCAGTGCTAAGAAACGCTATTCCACTACAATATTAAAAGACAGCAATACAAGCCACATCGTTCTTTCTGGATAAAAATATCTATTCTTAATGATGTCATAAAATAAATTTCGAGTTATTTTCCGTGAGCTCTCCCTCGCTCTCAAATAACGCCATTTAACAATAGTAGATTCTACTAAAGATTAAAATAAAAATAGTTACTATGGAAATTATAACTTTGTCCCTTCTTTCGACACAATCCCGTAAGGCACAAACTTCACCAACACCGCACGTCCTATTCGGATGGTATTTTTGTTCGCGTTTTCGGGTTTTTTACGCTGAGCAGAACAACACAAGTTCGAACTTTGGCTTCCGGTTAAGGAATATTTACACTCGAACGAGTAAGCGCTTTTCTTTCTTGATAGAGCCGATGGTTCCGTAAGTTTACGCCACCAGTAACCCTTAACGGGTTACTTTCGGGCAGGACACCCGACGCGGTGATTGAAGCGATTGTGATGATTCGAGAAGCAGCAGTTGTATGAGGAAACCACCGGAGAAAATTATTTTTTTAGTACACTTTTCCAACTCTGCTGCCTAGGCATCACGAGACTTGATGTCGAATGGAAATCACTTTCTTTCACTCGCCCGTGCACCGCTCCCGTGGACATGGTTTTTGCGATTTAGGAAATTGCATTTTGCCACATCGAGTCAGAACCATGTGCTGTTGATGGAAAAGTTGTGCTTTCTTTCCTCGATGTTCGATCACACGAAAGATTTGCTTGTTTCAGACAACTCTTTTTTGTGTGCACTAGTAATATATTATTTTACCATTCACTGGGTGTTGCTCCCGGAACATAAGTTGTTTTTACGGTTCTTATAACGTTTGTGTGCGACAGTCACGACCAAGTTTATCAGAAATCCGTGGATCGTTAGAGCATGGTTGGGTTTGTTTTTCACTTAACTGGAGCAACACCGATGAAAAAGAATTGATTTGAAGTCTTCCGAGAACGTTGACGGTGATGGATCAACGAAAAAGGGGTAAAGAATTCACTGGTAAAGAATTTACTGGAAATAATAATTTTATGATGAGTTTTTTGCCACGACCGACGGAATGTGTGCTGCTCTGTGGAAAACAACCGTTGCACTATTTGTTCCGTTTCCAGGGCAGCTGCTAGCAGATTCGCTACCCATTGTAAGTAGCTATTTTTCTCAGTGCATTGAATGAATGATCAAATTTTCATTTCGTGAGAAGCAACCACTTATATCGTCCCACAATCAATCCCTTCTAACCCCCGGCTTCGATAGAATACAACGCTTATAATTTGGACGCACTATTCAAATAGCTACACACGCATAGTTATGGAGTGCTAATACTGGCGGATAGAGGCATTATCAGACGGATCAATCCCTCTAGCCGGCCACAAACAAACCGACACGTGGGCACGCAACAGAGTCTCATCTTTTATTCACAAGCTGCCAAGATTACAATCACCAGCCCTTCCCGCGCAAAGTTTCGCACTAGCAACATTCGCTAGGACTTATGTGCTAGCTTCTCCATTAACGTTTCACCATTACACGTTGCCCAGTTCCGAGCTTATGACATCAACGTCCACCGAAGAATCGCATTCGCTCGTTGTATTGGTGGTGCTGGCCTGTTGGTTTGTTTTAATGCCACATTTGCTTCGCCACGCCAGAGGGCTTCCTGTGAATCGTGACACTTGTGTTTATAGCTTAGACTAGTCGCTTGCTCCACTTGGTGTTTTGCATCACTCCTTACGAGGTAAGCACTGGATTTGCATGTGCAGCAATACGTAAAAATAAATTATTTTCAGAATTCACAAACAACTAAGACGATGATCGATGCTGCTATCCATTCATTTGCTTTCGGCTCACCCACTGCACAGTCCTCTTTGAACTTCCGGTTAGTCAGGATGCTTGCAGATATGCATACCGTAGCATTGGCACAACCATTACCACATATACATTAAATCACTACAGTTAAGGCTCTGCAATCGATCCTGGATCGTTACCATTACAGCCAGTAACATCGTCAACCGAAAGCTCGCTAGAAACTGACGAAGGACTTGTTTCGTGTGACATGTGCGATGGGGAACTGACTCCAGCAGCTTTCCTCGGCTTCGTCTTTTGAAGCATTCGGCTTTTTCTCTGCTTTTCTGTACTAGCCGTCTAGTTACTTCGTGAAAATTTCGGAATAATGAATACATGTATAAAGAAGAAGCATTCCAAAAATAAAGAACGAATTTAGTAGCATCAGCTGTGACAAGATGTAAGGAAAAGTTCAAATTACCTACAGTGGCAATAAAGAGCGAGAAATGAATGCAATCATGAACCAAAATGAGGGGAAAGTGAACCTTTCCGGAGCGCGCCATTTTTGGCGGTAAGCGGTTTATGTAAAGATGTATGTAAATTTAGTAAGTTTAGTTGCTATCATGTTAGAGTGTTTTATAATAAGCCATACGTTCATTTGTGCAGGTAAATGTCTTCCATTGTATTTTTAAAGACTTTGTTATACAGTGAAATATTTAAAATTGTATTCGTTCAGAATGAATTTGAGTAATGATTTATTACATACATAATTAAAATGTTTACGTAATATTTCTTTAATATTTACCAACATTTAACTATTATAAAAGTTATCAAATTATGTTAAAAGTTGCGCTGTGATTAGCCCCCCCCCCCCTCCCACCATTTACATTAAAATCTTTCAAGCACAGCAAGTTTGTAGTTTGAGTCTCTTCAATCAATGCTCTATCGTAGCTTGCATATTAATTACTTCTGTTAGAATGTACAATGAAGAATAATTCATCGTACACCATTCTACTCTTCGAAGTTGTTACACAACCATTGAATTAATACCTCTTCTTGGTTTGGCACGTTGCATACATGCTCTTACCTTCATCGTAGCTGTTGTAGCGGACCCATTTCATGTTCTATGTTCAAGCTCTTGTACGAGTATATCATTTGTTAAGATGCTTCGAGTTGGTCGCACAGATGTTAATCGTTTCGTCACACATGGAGGTGTCATTATTAATTGCCAATCTCATGACACAGCGAGTGCATAGTTTTTTTTTTTGTAGAATTCCTTCGCATAATGTTGACTACAATAATAACAATCAACAATACTATATAGAATACTACAATAAAAACTTTTATGTGAGTTTTTATAGGATTTTTTTTCTGTAGTTCTGTAAATGTTGAAGAGCAACTTTTTAATTTAAAAATAAGAAATAACAAGATAAATGAGAAAAAACACTAATGCACTCACAGAAGCTTTTAAGCTTCATTTCACATAACTTGCACAATCATTATGGCTGAAACTTGCAGATTTTGTTCATTAATTTTTCAACACCATCCGAAAAGTAGAAACTATGTTACAAGGGGAAATTACTCGTATTTATATTTACTTACAACATTTTTGAGTGCATAGAAACAATACTATCACCGCCTGGCTACACGAGGTGAAATAAACAGCGAAATGAACTATTTGATAGGTGAAATATCTTAGATACAGCTAAAAGGTTGGGGGAGATACAACATCCGCTTTCAAAATTCACTTTAAAAGAATATTTTCTTACGCAGAACTTTCGCTTATTGGAAGAAATGGTAAATTATTGATTGAAAATGACGAAATACTTGATATAAGGATTTTACGAAATACTTAATGGATTTTGTTACGATTTTCTACACGTTATTTGTTTAAATTGCACATCAGCTGGTTGCTGTGATCCGTTATCTGACAGATATTCCACCTGTCAAATAGTTCATTTCGCTGTATATTTCACCTCGTGTAGCCGCACGGTCAGGATTTGGTATGTATTATTTATGAATAAAAACATGAGAAACGGTTCAGAAAGGCCGTATTGTTTAAATGCTTTATTATTTATATTTGTCTAGAATAACACAACCACCATAATGGATCTAGGCCAGCTATCGGCAAAGTACGGCTCGCGAGCCGCATGCAGCCGCATGACGTGGGGAGAGTGGGTACTGGCACTGAACTTGCTGTAGGGAGATTGAACAGTAAACTTGAAATGCTGTCGGGCCCCTACGATAATCTGTCACAGGATCAATTTTTTTTGCTGGTGGGGGGGGGGCAAATGATTCGCCGGCCTCGGGGCTTCCGGGGCCTTTGTCGCTAGTACTTTGTCTATACGGCATACATGTAATACTTACGGCATACTATAGTCTAGCGATCTACGGGGCCCCTAAATCGGCGGGGCCCCAGGCGACCGCCTAGTCCGCCTACCGTTAGATCTGCCACTGTTTATATGTTTAAAACGAATTTTAAAAATCAACGTCAAAAGTCGTGAAAATGTATTAAGCGGGGTAAAATTATCTTGGTTTGGGGCAAAATGGTCTTACACGAAATGTCAAAACACATCAAAACCAAGGGTCAAAATGGATGGACCCCAACATTGGACTTTAGGCTTTGGTTTAAGCTCTTGCAACTTGGTAGAATTGTGAGAGTATAAATTTCAGTTAAATATTAAAGTGATTGCTGCATAATTTAGTAAAATGCTTTAATATTTCAATTATTCCCGAGTTGTCAATAATTTTTCTTGTCGATAATAGCATACATACAATACAGTTTTATTTATATAAAGCTAGTATATTGTAGCGATATTTGCGTATACCACAGCCTTATGGAGCTCAACATACCGACCATTTTGCCCCAAGCTGGAACGACCAACTTTAAAAACTTTACATTAAAATAAAATGGGTACTTTTTAACATAAACCATAGATCCACATCATGTGCCTGGATAGACATTCTTTTTTCTCTAATTATTTGTTAAATTCTCACAAAAGCTTATTTTCGAGACGGTAAAAATTTCATCGTTTTTAGCAGACATTTTATTTGCTACTTTATTCACTTATTTTGAAATCTAAGGTTATGAAACTTTCATGGTAGGCTTTAAACATTGTATTTGAAGTTTTTCAATAATAAGAAGTCATTACAAACGTGTTTATTTGCCAAAAAGCAGGTGACCATTTCGCCACACCTAACCATTTTGCCCCAGGTCCCCTTACATCTATATATATTTCATGAAACTTTCACACAATTTTGCTCTGGGCTTAACAATTTGCAATTTGCAATTTTCGGACGCAAAGTTTGCCGGCCGCTGATCTAGGCTAATGTATTATTGAGCTTAGCTGTCTATTGATTTACTCATTGTTTTGTAAAGCAAAATATGTATTTGTAGAACACAAACTTTATTTATTTGCAACTGTTTTGCGGGCAAATGTGTTGTAATAGTTATAACGAAACTCACATGCTATATAACATTAGCATATACTACAATAATAACATAAATAATATTCTTCTTCTTGTTTGGCACAACAACCGTTGTCGGTTAAGGCATGCCTGTACCTCTAGTAGGCTTGGCTTTCAGTGACTTATTGATTACCATACCAAGATAGTCAGTACTACGTACTGGAGCACGGTCCATTCAGGACTTGTACCCATGACGAGCATGCTGTTAAGTCGTACGAGTTGCCGACTGTACCACGAGATCGGCTCGATGAGCACAACATACATAATATTGATCATCAGTATTTTTAACTGTTGGTTCCCAATATGAAACGTAATGTACTTTCTACACCTGAATTTCACTTTGTTCACGTCTTAATTTAAAATTACCTTACTTTTAAAAGAAGCTTTATTACTGGACTGTTCAATAATAGTCGTTCAGAAATGACAATCTTTACTTTTTCAACATTATCTTGTTCAATCGTACTAATGAATGATACAGTTTACATTAACATTTTTTTTATAACGTAACGAAAATAGCTCACCGCATGACTG
This sequence comes from Anopheles merus, assembly GCF_017562075.2. Taxonomy (NCBI): domain Eukaryota; kingdom Metazoa; phylum Arthropoda; class Insecta; order Diptera; family Culicidae; genus Anopheles; species Anopheles merus. Next base: position 56,764,765 of record NC_054082.1, read on the forward strand.
TTTTTTAATGTAATAACCTTTATTGGACACCTCGTACACAAAACAACAAGACAACCATATGCTACGAGTCCAACGACGTATATGTGTTCTCCTTTGCTTCTATAGTGCATGATGTAGCTTTTGTCCATCAGAAACGGGTTCTGAATTCGTATAAAAACATCAGGTCAGCTTGTCTGCTAACTTTTCAAGAATTTTATCAAATGTTTGGCGGCAAACATAACTCTACTTCTACTTGACCAATATTATCTGACATCTTCCATCTCCGATCGCGCCTATCGCGTGTTCATGTTTTGGTGAGAAATGAGCAAAGGAAGATAAATGTCTTCGTTTGCGGATCTCCGCAGTCCAACAGCTATTCAGTACAGGTGCGTACATTGGAAACGATTCAACGTGAAACGATACGTATATTGCGCAAACGCTTTCCGGTTAACATGGGGGCATATCCAACACAAACTCGGTGGGGTGGAACCATTCTGATTGCGATAGTGCTTGTGTTAATTATCTCAGTGCGAATATCCAGTGCAGCGGATTCAATTTGTGAGCGTATCGACTTCAACGACATAAATACATGGAAGGTGCAACAGTGTTCTGGGTCGCCTCGCGAGATATTTCGCCTAAGAACATACGCTTCGTCACCCTTGTTTCGCCCGTTTCGTGAACGCATTACCTATTTCCTCTCAAACGATGTGCGCGGTATTAGCTGTACGGAATCGATTAACAGTTTCTATATGAACGCTTTCACGGAGATACGCATGATCTATCAGCTAATGTTTAGAAATCCTTGCCTGTTGACCCTGATGGTATACGATTTAGATGTAATGGATCAGTTTGGAGAGCCACTTCTGGCTCAAAATTGGACAACCCGTGCGCAAACATCTACGTGGAGTTTGTTTGTAGGAAAGGTGGAACGTGAAATACGCCGTGCGAGAATACAGCTTCAAGCTGATATGAGTGCAGATGGAGAGTTGGCAATAGAGTACATAACAGTGTTCAATCCTCTCGTGCTGGAAGAATTTTGTATGGTATTGGATGAATTTTACACAACGACAGAGACGACAAGCAGGCCTACCACTAGGACTACATCGATTCCGTACACGACTACTAGGCGAACTAGAAGTACCACAACATCCACAACAACCACTACCCTGCCGTACACTACTACCACAACTCAAACAACTACTACTTCTCCTGCGACGACTACTTCTAGTACTACTACACCTACGACCACTTCTACAACAACTACTACTACCACACCTACCACCACTACTACTACCACAACTGCTACTACCACACCAACTACTACTACCTCATTCAATACATCTACTACTACTACCACGACCACTACTACTACCACGCCTACTACTACTACTGCCACACCTACTACTACTACTACCACATCTACAACTACCAGTACATTACCTTCAACCACTTCAACAAGCCCTATTATCACTACCACGACGTCTACTGCAATGATGCCTACTACAACTACTATTGCAGCATCTACTGCTACCACGGCTACGCTACCAACTCTTTCTACAACTATTACAAGACCTCTCACAACAATCGCTTCTACAACTACCTTTCGATCTTCTTTACCTACTACCACTTATATAATTACTTCTTCTACTAGTAATACATCGCCTACCACAACTATAACTTCTAGTGCTATATCTTCCACTAATGCTGTGCCCATTCCATCTGAAACGACTACTGTTTCTAAAACAACAAACACAACTTCATACACTTCCTTAAGTACATTAACTGTAATGCCAACGACATCTTCCACCACTACTGTTCCTACAACATTTTCGATAAAACATCTGCTATCTCATCAACACCAATTACATTTTTCACAACAACAACCGATATGACCGATTCACCATATACCACACAATCTACTATACACACAACGGAATCTGTGAGTACTGCTAAGTCGGAGTCACCTGATAGTACAACCATTTCTGTGATGAATACAACAACAAGAAGACGCCGTACTACTACTACCACCACGTTCAAAACACCAACCATATCTAGCACCTATACAAGCATTCCTGATTTTAATGGAACGACTGCTGAAAATAGTGTCCCATCACAAAGTCCAATAATAAGCACCCCCAGCAGTAGTTCGTCCACTGTACACTCACCCAGTACAACCGTAGCATCTAGCAACTCAAATCTTCCACCTGTACCACCGACACAAACTACCTCAGTGCTGTCCACGACCGAAATATCTACGCAAGCTACACCATGGGATCGTTCTACCACTACAGAAATGCACTCCTCCAGCACTACTGATATTTCTGGAACAGAGCCTATGGTGAAGGTACCAAATGCATCCTATGCGCTATGGATAGCATTAAGTGGTGTGTTTATCGTTCTATTTATCATTGCATCGGCCATCGCTTTATATATCTACGTATCGGGGGTAGAAATTCACAATGCACTTGGTAGTATTGGCCACTTTTTCACCTGTAGCAACAAACTCAGCCGCTCGGCGAACGATGATGACCCTTACGGCACGATGCAGCCAAATAATTTTGACCCATTCGATGCCTATTACAACCAACAGCTACAACAGCAACTGAAGAATAGACTACGTCCCAAACACAACAGTGTAAGCAGTATCAGTAACAACAGCAGCAAAGCAATCCGCCAAAAGTATCCCAAATTTAACGTAGATCCCTATCGGCATGCGACAATGGAGGAAACAGCTAATGAATCATCTTTTGATGCGCCCCGCTTCGAGCTGATGGACGATATCGACGTTATCAAATACAAAAACAGGCTAAATAAACTTTAGACATAGTCAAAACTATATTTTTCAGTTTATCACAATGATGGGAACAAAAGGCAATACATCAGTATCTTATCGACGTTAAACGATGGCAGCATTCTTTTAGCACTCAAGACTAGGTGATTCTAAAATACATGTATGGGTTTGTCAGTATGCATTCATAACAGCGGGCTTGCACCTACCATTTCAGAATGTTTGACCAACACATCAAGATGCATTCACTTTCAATGGCTCCTTTGAACTGTCGGGGTTGAAACCAACAACACATCACAAGCAACGAAACAGCTTCCTAACGAAGAGCTTCACTCGTTCTGCGCCTGTCCGTCCGAACCATGCTTACTAATGGGGAATGGTGTTCATTTCTACCTCATGTGAGAATTCATGCGAAACACATACTTTGCGCAATAGTTACTTCGTTGGAGCGAGCATTGCACGAATCCACTGATGTGTACTAAAAGCCACCTACGTCGAAAATTAGCGTCAGTAAACAGACTTTGATTGTTTCTCTTCCTAGATGTCACCACACGAAAATGCAAATATACTGACATTGAATTAATCTCCTGCGAACATTGATTATTGTCACGTATGGATTGAAAAAGAGTGTCATAACAATAAAGTAAATCTTTTATATTCACCAAGAAACGCAAGATTAATTAGAGTGTATTCTGTATTCCCATGAAAATCGCCATAGCAATCTAATTATTTTCTCTCATGACATACATGCTACGAGTTGCTCTAAAATTATCTTCATCGTAAGTGTTGTTATGTCATCAATTTCTACGCCGGCCCGGTAAAAGCTACGATACCACACTCACCATCAATCGCTCCTTAACATTGATTCATTAATTAGTGGTCACTGTGACGATGGTGAAATGAAGTAGCATACGCCAAACTGTTAAACGCATAAGGTCATTTCGCTGATAGCACTAATGGTGCTATTATGTGAGGTTCGGTTCGGTACCGGTTAGAAGCCAGAATGATGAGTTTTACTCAAGAGCACTAAACTCGACTATTCATACCAAAACTTTAATACCTCTTTCTAAGTGTGGTTTACAGCAGCAGCAGCATCTTCCAATTGACAGAGAACAGCGTTTCGGCATGAACATATCGGCCAATAAATGTTCAACAAATTAAAGTACAAGAACTTTTAAGCCACTCATTATAAAAAAAAATGCATGAAAATCGCTGAATTTAAGAGATATAAACAAAACAAATTCAAAAAAGAAAAACTTTTTATAACAATTTAAACTACTGAAGTATCGTAAAGGGATATATCATTTTAGCCGAAAGTATATCAAGCCACCACAAGACATAAATTCATGCGTAGGGCAATCAATCCCCTTGGATTCAGCTTAATTAAAAGGACTGGTAGTGAAAGTTACAACCAACAAAAAACATTGCCATACAATGGTACAAAAAAGATTGCCATACTTCAAACTCGTAAAATATTCCGGCATAGAAGATTCGCAAACTACCTACCGTAGGCGAAAAGGATAAACTTTGCCAAGTATTATAGAAACTTTTACCGGGACAACGACACGGAAGGTAGACGCGTTGAAACAACTTAAATTATGAACGATGCACATTTTACCCGAGAGATACTCTAATTACAGTCGGTTATAGTTTGAATGACATTACGAATAGGCGATCTTCATTCTCTTCTTCCTGGAACGGACCGATGTACATACTTTTCTTAACTTTTGCCAAGATTTTCGTTGGCTATCATGCTAAATGATATCTGTATAGATTTAATAAAGAACTGCCTACTACTACTTATTCCATCAGGCTCTTTGAGTGCTGTAAAAAGAAAAAAAACAAGATGAATTGTATTTCACTTCAGCTAAACAACTCGTATGATTGAATTCTCTTCACCAGTTTGAGGTAAAACAGAAAATAATCTTTGATTCATTCTTGCTGTTCTTGATTCACATTTTTCTTGTTATCGTCCACAATCAAAAGTTCTTAGTAAATTTTACGAATTGTAGTTGTTTTGCTTAGAAAACTAAATTAAAACATTCTACGCTGGTACAAACGGTAGAATATTTGTTATTTCTTTACTTTCATTTATTTTATTTTTTTACAGACTTGAAAGAAGTTCACGAAGAAGGATTTGTTGTATTCTAGTTGATTTTTCAACGACTGTTTACAAATTCTTGCATTCCATTCTAAATGGAATTACCAACTGATGGCATTTGTTGGAAGAATGTGTGTTATTGCTGAGTTAATTGTAGCATGAGATATTCATGTACCATCCTGCAAATTTGATTCAAATTTTGATTGCATTAGATGACTAACAAGGAGACAAATATTTGACGAAAGATTATAAAGGTATTTTTAGCCATGCGAATTAAATAAAGACCTATCACATATGAATCGAGGGTCAGATCTTACATAGTTAAATTCGATACATTTCAATTGATAGTTAAAAAAACTGACATTTCAAATCGCGTTTGATGTTAGTTTGTTGATCGAATGAATTTCATAGCAAAATGACTTATAATAAAACGGCAATGAACACGTTCCCCTGCATCCTTTGCTTCTAGCTCTTTCTTATTAAAACTAAAATAATCCTCTCGGCAATCATTCCTATATTTTAAGGTCTAACAAAGTAAAGGCTACATCCTTGTTCGGTCTTGCAAAATTCTTTATATGTCATATTTAGATCAATTGGTAATTTGTTCATTATTTTGATAACTCGTCTGTAAAATAGTCTTATCGAATGTATGATTTAGTTATACCATATTATATTTATAGGGGGTGATTTAGAAGTTTTGTAGATCGATAGTCTACACAGTTCCCCTTCCACCATCTCCGCCCCCCGTCTGCAATTAAAGTAAACTTATCAATCTCCCAACAACAAGCTGGGTGCAAGTAACATTCCCCTCCCCCTCCTACAGGGAGCTTCAAATCGTTTTACCGGCTAGGGCCTCTGGTACCCTAAATTCGCCACCGAGTACATCCCTAATAGGTTCTTTAAATGATTTTTTAGTTCTATTATTAGAAAAGTACAGTGAAATCGTATATTTGCGTTGTTTAATGCTAATAGACGTCGAGCGACATTGTCTTGCGTGACATAAAGTAGCTCAATTTTGCTTCATCCGGTACAGCTGAGTTATGTTTGTTTATCAGCGAGGATAATGTCAAACTCTAATAAAGTATAACTCTTTTTAACCTATTTCGCTTATGTTTATAAACAAAAAATAGGCAGATTGGATGGGTTAATTGAGCTTCTTTAAACTACGCGATGTGTAACTTATCATTGCAATTCATCGAAAACTCATCATATTTCAACAAGAGCTAGCGCGAGACAATAGTGGGCTTCGTTTATTTGCACGGTTATCTTGCACTGATGTTGTGTTTTGACAAATTTTGCAAAAGATGCGCTGTTGTCTATATATAAGGCGACCGACCTAAGTTTGTCAAGAAGATACTACGCAATGATCCGAAAAATATTCTTAATATAAAATTGATGATGGTTCATGAAGACAAGAAGTAATCAAAATTCTGTGATTAGGCAGTGGTTAGAGATAATATGAAGACAGAATTTCTACCTATGATTGACAAACATAAACATTAGCTAAATAATATGTTTGATAGTTTATTATTTGAAGTACTACATTTTGAAGACTTATGTTTTTTTTATTAGACTTCATTAATACATTCTTATGCCTGTTTTTTCTTAACATATTAACTTTTTTCACAACAAAGTGCTAATTTGTGAAGAAAGAAAACCTAGAAAGTACTCTATAACTTGTGCTGATAATTTTCTGACGGTTGTGATAAAACATAAAAACATTGTTCATACAACCACTTTCTATTTGCCTGTATAATCGAACACAATTACATGGTTGTTACAGATAAAATCTGATCACTTCTTCAATTGCTTATGAAATTAAACCGATTTGGTCCTTCCTTATCACGCTACAATCGACGCGCATATATCCGAGCTTTCTTTATTTACTTTACTTTACTCATGAGGAGAACCTCAAAATCGTTGGTTACACGTCCTCCAAATCCAATGACGTACCGAAACCTCTCAAAACTCAGAGACCTTTCAACCACTCAATTTATCTCCATTTGTTTAAACCAATCAACCCTTGGCGGCAAACGCACGTTTAACATCCTTACTGGAGGAACCGTAGAATACCAAAATGATAGGAAAAGCAATATCCTTGAGAGATAAGCAAACTCTTTTCTTCACTTGTCTCGATACATGGGCTTGAACCGCTCAATTCCTGTGCGTTTTTATGTTGCTTTATCCATTCTTTTGCCAACAACCATTACGGAAATGCCTTCGGAAGCAATATAATAACTTAGTAGGGAGAACGTTTGTCGATCGGTAGGCCAAAGCGAATCTCCCTTTTTCGTCACTATGTATGCTCTACATACAACTTCAAATGAAATTTGCATGAAAGATTCCTTCCACGATGGTTCCAATACCATTAATACTTCTAAATTTTGCATGGATTTTTCTTTTAACATCATCACGTTATTTTATCAGTATTGGTAGGTTTTGCAGGAACAAAATGGGAAAAATTGATAGAGAATCGAAAATATGATCAAATCATACCAGTTTATTTATGACTGAACACTGCTATGACATCAGTAACTTACCTTATTTTTAACGATATGCAATATTTCAACATTTAAAGTTTGTTCACATAAGTGGTGTTGTTGGGAACTAAAACCAAGGGGGAATGAATTTTCGCCAAAACAATTTATTAAAATATAACGCGCCAAATTTTTTTTCGGCAGTTGGTTTTGAAAGGGCTGATTCCTGTCTTGCGGCCCCCTTTTTAACCCTTTTCTTAGGTTACGCTTCGTGCCATGTTCGTTTTACGCCTACGCTCGTTTTAAATGTCTCGTTTATGACAGGTATTTGGATACCTTTGATGCGAGGCTCCAACAGGTGTTTTAAAATGTTACATCAATATCACATGCTGTATCATGATGGCTACTATCACAAGGTGTCGATTAACATTAATAGAAAGAAGAAATAAATTACATACCTTTAATACTTTTAATTTTAATTCAGATTCGGAACAGAATCAGTGACTTGTCTAAAAATATTTGTACGGATGATATTTCATGTTTTTACCGATGGGTTATGTATCAAAATTTACATTCTTGACATACAATAATTATTTATTTATTTCGACAAATTTAGGGTCTGATACTAAAAGTAATCCTGCCTGTTACTGAGTGCGTACAAATCTAATATCCTAGATTTAAAGCTCTGCGTAGGCAAATGGAAGTCAAAAGATTCAATTCGAAATATGTTTTGCATCATAGTTATGCTTACTCATTTTTACTATTCAGGGCCAGGTCATATATACCAGGTCTCAGCAAATTTCAAGTTGTCCTCAAACTTTTCACGTACAGTAGCTGCAACCCTGCAATTGGGCCGGTCTGGTGGTACAGTTGTCAACTCGTACAACTTAACAACATGCCCGTCATGGGTTCAAGTCCCGAATAGACCGTGCCCCAATACGTGTAGGACTGACTACCCTGCTATGGTAACAATAAGTCACTGAAAGCAAAGCTCACTTCACTAGTGGGTACAGGCAGGCCTTGACCGGCAGCGGTTGTTGTGCCAAAAGAAAAAGAAGAAGAGTTGCAACCCTAACTCTTGCGCCTAATTTATGTCATGCTTTACATCAGACATGTGTAACATTTCAGGCTTCCTGGCCTGTTCTTTAAACCAAATATCCCAGTACCTTCACATATTGATCGAGGATATTCTTGAGTTATCATGTTAAAATTCCAGATTAACATACTTTGTCTGTTCTATTCGAGCCAAAAAGCTCAAAACCATCAAAGTTGAAAATCAGGCAATTGATGATATACTAATGATAAAATGGATAAAAGTGCTATGAATAAAAATGCCATATACTAATGATAAAATGGATAAAAGTGCACATCTTGTGGACAAGATGTAGAAATAATTAAACTCTATTCTAAGAGACAATTTTTAAAAATCGTTTTTTCCTTTGTACCTGTTTTATCTTCTTATATGCATAGGTAAAGCTACTTCGTAATTTTTAGTAGATTTTGAAATTCCCTTTACTATTGCAGCTAGAGTAAATTTACTGAATAAACTGACCCTAAAACGAATTAATTCTTGCGGTAACGCTATCTGCCTCGCTATTAATTGTCATCTAAGGAAATCAGTGTTTTTCTACATTGGCCTGGATTTTTTTCTTATACAGCAGGTCGAATTGATTTTTATACTATACCATGCACCTCTCAGTGAATAATTACATTTGAAGAAAGGAAGTACCTAACGAGCCTAACAAGCAGGCCCTTCAATACCTAGGAAAGTTGTTTTTAATTACCGCCTCTAATTTACTAAAGTTAATCTGTTTTAAAATCATATCATCTAGATATCATCAGGAATATAATCAAATTAAAATTATTATGCCTTGGGCTACAGATAAACCAGGCAAAGACCAAACTGATGGTGGCAACATCAGTGTCGCTACCAACAACCAATGCAAACTTACCTAGGCGTGACGTACAGATAGGTGAACGCACTTTTGAAGTCGTCAACACAATTCACCTATCTTGGGTCAAAGGTCAGCAACGACAATAGCATGGTAGCTGAGTTGCGCGCAAGGATGCATGCTGCCAAACCGTCATTCTTCAGACTGAAAAACCAGATCACCTCAAAGAAACTGTCACGACGGACGGAAGCTGTGGCTATATAGCACTTTTCCATGACATGAACACTGTTCTGACGATTCAAATCTGACGAAACCCTCTCTACCGCGTTCGAGAGGAAGATTCTCAGAAGGATTATTGGCCCCGTGTAAGACAATGGTCAAATATAATTTAGCCAGTCTCATAGTACAGTCCTCAACTCGTACGACTTAACAACAAGCCCGTCATGGGTTCAAGTCCCAACTAGACCGTGCCGCCATACGTAGGACTGAATATTCTGCTATGGGGGGTAATCAAAAGTCACTGTAAGCCAACCCCAAAAGTTGTACAGGCAGGCCTTGACCGACAACGGTTGTTGAGCCAAAAGAAGAAGAAGAAGATAAGACAATGGAGGGGCCGTTACAACGACGAGCTATACGCGAGATGTAAGGCAACCTCACTGTCGTGTATCGTATTAAGCTCGCCAGGCTCCGGTGGGCTGGCCGTGTTGTACGCATGGAAATGGACGACGGATAAGTAAGTAACCACATATAAATGCACTAAAGTTAAACTATTTAATAATCTGATCATCTAAATATTATCTGAAATGGAATCAAATCAAAATTATTAGTCTCAGCTGATGTGATTACCGAAGAAGTTTCTTCTAATTATGGTCATGCGGTAACAACTATCATTTTTTAACCATTTCAAAAACAGATAAGAGTATATTCTCTGTAAATGTACAATAAATCGGTGTTAAGTCGCTGTTTGCAACTTAATACATTTAATTTAAACTTTATTGATTCGTTAAGTTTTTCACATTTTCGAATGTACATTAAATACTCACATTTTACTCAGTTTAACTTTCTTGTTGACACTATTAATTTTCTATGTTTATTCTGCTGTAGCAGTGCGATATCAATAAGAAAACACTACTATTGTTTGTTGCCAGAGAAAATAGTTTTATTGTTTATTGCATTTTAATTGGTTCTATTGTCCTGTCTTGTGTTAACCTTGGGCTTTGTTAGTTTGCACGAGCCTTGCTGCACACGCATGTATCTTTGACGCACTTTCCTTCATCGAAGTCCTTGGCATGGCACCGCTGTAGACAAGCCTTAGCAGCGGCCTTCGGATTTTTGCTACTGCAGACATCGGCACTGAATCCAGCTCCGAACAGCGAGCACAGAGCGAGGACAGCGAACAAGAATGCGAAAGTGAATTTCATCTTGAAGCACTACTTCTGGCTTTACTTTCCTTGCAAATGCTGCACGACAACCGAATTCTCCCTTTTATATGGTCGGTGACTGGGTAATCAATTGCTCATGTTTTGGAGGCCTTCTCCGAAGTCCCTGAAAACGCCAAACCATTTGTTCAAACAGTTGATAAAATTGATACGCAAAACAGCTGTTTAATTACAGGAATATTCTAGATTTTCTAAATCTCTGCAAATGGATCATACGACAAGCAGATTTTACAAAAGTGTTATCTGTACCATGCGCAAAGAGATATTTTCGTTGTTTAGCGACTGTCCAATTGTACGTTTCAAGAACAAAATGTTAGCTCTGTTGCCACAATACGTAGATTTGTAAAAAAGACCCAACAACAAATTCAGGTGAACAATTTTAAAGTAATTTAATTCTATAGTAAAAATTCAAGAATTTTATTATTTTGTTTCCTCAAGTCAACAACAGTTTTTTTGGCTGGCCTCAACGGTCTTAAACGCCTTGTGTCTACCGGCACAGCATAAACCATTATGTTTGATTCAAATACTTTTTTTTAAATAGAAAATTTGTCTAATTTGTATAATATTTATAACCTTATACTTTTTGTTGTTGATTGATTTGTATATGTTGGTCATGTAGTCAGTTTTTCACTGCTTTTGTCGGTTGTGGGCTTTATTTATTATTATTTACACGTTTGTTCTATTGAAGTCGCTGGCTTTTGGCTGATTAATGATCGTCACATCGCTGTATTTTGTGAGCATTATTCTCACCAACTCTCTCAAATGCGAGTGTAGTTGGATGAGTCTGATTGATGAAATTTCAAATGTTAAATAAAATGCTAAAAATTAAAAAATAAATAAAAAACGTTTTTATTAGACTTCTTCTTCTTCTTTGGCTCAACAACCGTTGTCGGTCAAGGCCTGCCTGTACCACTTGTGGGCTTTGGCTTTCAGTGACTAATTGATTTCCCCCCATAGCAGGATAGTCAATCCTACGTATGGCCGCACGGTCTATTTGGGGATCTAACCCATGACGGGCATGTTGTTAAGTCGTACGAGTTGACGACTGTACTACGAGACCGGCTTTTTATTAGACTACTAATATAATTAATGGAATGTTTACTATGTGATATTTTTATATTTATTATTAAATTCTATTTTAATCCTCTAGAAATGTGTAACAAAGTTGCTAATATTAATCATACGGCATGCGGTGTAGGATGAATATTATTTTTGAACACGTTTTACCACGTTTTCCATCACACTTAGAAATCCGTCACGTCATGGAAAATTCATAGAAATCCCAAATCAATTGACGATCTTTTGAACTTATTCGGGGTTTTCTTGTTTGGCACAATAACCATAATCGATCTAAGCCTACCATAAGCTTGTTTCCTTGGATATTTTTTTAAATTTGTTGCTTAATTGTACGCATAACTGCACATAATACTCACAAAATAAAATAAAGCAACTATTGTTTCCAGGTAACTGCCGCTATCGTTCCTCTGCTATGGAGTTTAAGAAAGTGGCCGTAAGACTTTTTCGTTTTCCCATAACTGGATAAATAGGTGTTACAAACGATGTTTTTTTTTTTTTCGTTTTGTAAAAGCTCGTTTACGTGCATAACAAGAATCAAATACCAGTTGTTATACACGTTGATAGTTGATAGTTGGTTCATCTGCATCATGCATGTACACGTATGAAATTTTGTTTATTTTCCTACATCATTTAAAAACCATTTTGATATACTGATCTGATAGTCGATAGTCGACTATAATAAATAAATAATAGTCCATAGTTTGAATCTAATTTATATTGTATGCTAATGGAAAACGCACAAAAATCTACTAATTATTTATAATAATTTAATTCTTTTATTGTCACTGTCAATGCACTATAATCACGCTTAAGAACAAACGCAGTTGCCGTTTAAACATTGGCCTCCTTTGAATTTTAAATCAACGCACTTCAATGGGCAGATGATTGCACCTGCAGAAGGTAAGATTTCCCCACAAATCATATCAGCTTTGGTTTCTACGGCGAAGAATATCAGCGATGCAAAGGTCGTTGCAGCGAGGAAGAAGGAAAAAAATTCATTTCCAATTCTTATTTTGTGATGTTTAATCTATTCAAGTAATCTTGCTCGTGTACTACACATACGTGCTATTGTTCGAATTGAAGGTGTTTTATACTTTGAATAGATTTCAGTTAGCCAGCCCACACAAAACAGCACTTTATGGCTTCAACAAATACAACGCATTTCTGCGAATTTTTACCAACTTCAGCAATATTCCACCTGATTAAATTGAGTAGACACAAACAATCTGAATCCACATCGTGTGCATGACATATGCAGAACAGTGCTATATATATTTTTCAAATGTTGTAAATGTAAAATTCGAATGTTGTATAAAAATTATGATAAGTCTTCCAAATAGAAAAAAAAACTTTTGTTTATATTTTACTTATCAAACAATTAGATAAAATAGTTTATCATCAATAAAAAATGATACACGTGATAGTTTAAATGTTACATTAAAAGACGAAAGACATTGCATTTTGTTCCTACAGCTGAACATTACACTTTACGTGGCACATATAACGTATGCATTTCAATTGTTTGAACAAGTGCCTCGCATCTGCAAAGAAGCTACAACCATGGAACTTGTATTTTATAAGAATTTGGAGTTTGTCTCTCGTTGGGATCGGTTCACAAAGGGTGTAAAAATGGCTAATCTTTTTTTAACGAGATATGATATTTCTTAGCTCATCGAGGGGTTTTACGAAACAAGTTATCAAACAGAAATATTCCGCTAGTTTAAGTAAAACATTACTCAACTTAGTTGTATTTATCGCGGCTACCACGATTTTCTGAAAAAAATTGATTTAATGTATTAGTATTTTGAATAAATTTGATGGTTTTTAGACTCTTATTATTTATTTTATAGGTTTCGTAGGAGCAAATTTGATTATCTTTGCTCTTTGAATTATTTAAAATGGTTGCAAAAAGGTAACATATTTTGCATTAAACAATATGTGTATCAACTCAGTACTAGTCGAGAAGAGATTGTACTTTATTTGATATAGTGTTGCTTTTAGGTAAACAAGCTCCAGTTAACGAACAACGTTCGCCAACTGGAGTGACGTTCCTATGGATTGATTGTTTTGATTCACGTTGACTGGAATAAACATACCAAACTTTTTTTTCATTTATGTTGATATAAAGTATAGTAATTCATGTAATGGCATAAATTAATAGCAAACGTAGGCAAAAGACCCCAAATTTGTGTGGAAAATGCCCATTTGCAACAAATTTCTCTTCATGAGATTCCGGATGTTTCATATTTTGCCGTTTAAGTGTTCGTTAAATGAGAATCCAGTTAGCGAACCTCCAGTTACATAACACTCCAGTTACAACACATCCAGTTAGCGTTCACCTACTGTATTTATCATTTAAAAAAAATTCACTACTTTAAGCGATCTCATGAATTTCATAGCCAAAGTGCGGATTAGCGAGATGCCAATTAACGATCATGTGTATTTAAAAGGAGAAGACTCTCGAGCGTGCACATGCGTTCTTTAAAAAAACAATCTAAATTTAATTTCTACAGTGTACAATCGAGCGCTTCATAACTGGATGCAAAACTACATAGCTGTTTTAAAAACTTCTCTTAATAATTTAAAACATTCCGCCGATTAGATCCAATAGTCCATTATATGATTTGAAACCCTATATGTCATTCAGCGTTCATAAGCTTTCGTAACAATAGTTAATTATATAAATCCATGACTGTTGAATGAATAAAACGGCACAAAATTATAATACCACATGAAAACATTCAACATTGGTAAAATAACTAATATAGCGTGCGCTATCATTAAATAACACCGGGTTTTTTTCACTGTGGGCTCATAAACCTGTCAATTGTCAAAATAAACTACAAAACAAACACATGGTGCTTCTAATTGTCAGCCGATGTAAATTTTTATTGCTGGTACCGGACAATTGTGGCGATTATTTAACAAAATTGCAGTTTCCGTGTCAAAAGTGTTGTTTTATAAACAGTATTGATTAGTTATGTATCAAAGTGCGCAGTTTTTGTATTAAACTATATAGTACAGTCTTTCCCAGAGTTACGCGAATAATGCATTCCGGAGACATTTGCATAACTCGGATTTTCGCGTAAGTCGAATATCACGTTTAACAGCCAAAATATATTCTATGGATAATGATTTTTGATTGAGTTTAGTTCATTCATGTAATTTATTACTTATTTGATGAAATTGGTGTGGAAAATTAGGTTAGTTCTGTGTTTTTAGTAATTTAAATTTTTTGAAAATGTTACCTTGGTGAGGATTCCGGTAAAACAAAAAAACGGAAAAACAGAGGTGAGCGAATTATTATAAACGATTCATATGAACCGGAAGAAATCTTCTTAATCGTGGAAAGTGTAACAAAAGGCATAAGTTTAGGCACATACAACCCTTTTCTCTTTGCAAAGGCAACAGAAACGTCATTGGAAATGCGCCATTGCAAACTACATTACTTAGAAATGGAAGATCCTCATGGGAAGGTGAAAAACAGAAAAGATGCAGAAAAATAAAAAAAAACTTAGTTGGGAAAAAACGGAAATACAAGTGAAAGTAGAAGAACACAAACCCCTTAACTCTTGCAAGGATATAGTGAGATGTGATGCCTTCAAATTTATGACGGAAAATGAATTGAAAGAGGGTCTAATCAACGATCATGTCAGAGGTATATATTTTCAAAAGGAAAAACTTAATGATGAACTTGTTACTACAAGAACAGCCATCATAACATTCGACAAAACTAACCGCCCAAGGACATACACATAGGATATTTTAAGAAAAAAGTGGAATTAAATATCCCTCTACTAATGAGATGCATGAAATGCATGTGGCTAGGTCACATTAAAGCGAAATGTTTTAGGGGAAAAAAATGTGCCAAGTGCAACGAAAATTTTCACGAGACATGTAACAATCCCCCGAAATGTGCAGAATGTGGAGGCAACCGCTTTACCCTAGACAAAGAGTGCCCGATATTTGAAGATGAGTATGAAATAAAAAGAATACAAACTATAAACAGAATCACACTAAGGGAAGCTAGAAAAATACGCAGAGACGCAGTGCCTGCAATTCCTAGGACGTACCTGTAAGAAACCTTCGAGAATACAATAGCTAGAAATAATAGTGCACATACCAACACAACAACTAATAGCCAACCAATAATATAGAACCAGAAAACGAAGAAGAACAAAACAACCAAAGAATAATTATAGAAAAAGTAACAGAGACTCCAAAAATTAAAAACCAATCCAATCGATTGAACAAAACGAAACGAATCACATAACAAAATACATTGTAAACAGAGCATAAACTAATACAGAAAATGAAAATCACATAATAAACAGCTACCAAGAAAATGAACAAACAATAAGAAAAAGAACAAGAAACGAAACAATAAATTTCAGCGACACTGAAGTATATCTGAGTGAATCAGAAGTATATCAAAGTGTCATTGAAAATTCTAGATACTTAAATGCAGCAGAAGAGTTAACCCCGCCAAATATTGAATAATTTGAACAGACAAGGTTTGAGCAGGAAAAATGATTTTTTTCAATATTATCCAAGCAAACATACAATCACTGAGAAAAAAAACAAAAAAGAATATTGAAATACCAGGGTACAACACCATTACAACAGATAGGTCAGATGGCTATGGAGGAAGGAGTATTCTTATAAAAAAGGAATAAAATACAAAGAAATCAATATCACAAATCAAGTAGAAACAATTTAAACCACAGCAATAGCAACACTCAAAACAAAAATGACTATTATATCAATATACATAGCACCACAGGCAAGTAATATAGATATAAAAATACAATAGCCCAAATAATACACAATACCAAAGACAAGAAAAAAGTTTTAATAGTGGGCGACTTCAATGCGCACCACAGATACTGGGTGATGATAAAACCGATAAAAAAGGTGAAATCATTCTTGAAGAATTTGAAAATTCAGAACTAATAATCCTACATAACAATACATACACATGCATTCCAACAGACAAAAAACAAAGAAAAACTTCAATAGACCTATCAATATATCAAAAGATATATTCCTAGAAACAAACAAACAAATCACAGACTATCATATGGTCATATTACTCTAAAAATGAAAAACAGCTGCGCACCCACATTCGTTATAAATAAAAATAAAACATATAAACAAATAAATGAACTAGATCACACAAAAATTAACACAATAAAATAATGCATTAATAAAATTAAACAGATAACTAAAAAGAATACTCACCGAACAAAACATAAACTAAAAGCATGGTGGAATGAAGAATTAAAAACTGCCTTTAAGAATCGAAACATAGCCAGAACTTCTTTTAATAATTCACGCACTATTAAAAACTCAATGGAATGCAATAAAAGAACAGCTATCCTGATTTACAAAATAAAAAAAAACATAAAAGAGAACTATTTTACAACACTCTAGACAGTATAAACTCCCAAACTAATACCAAAGAACTATGGGACTTAGTATACAATATTAACAATAACAAAAATCATGCCAAAGAATCGAACATTATACACAATGATAATAAAATAGCCAAAGACTTTTTAGATTCAAACTTCGAAAAAAATAAACTATTTAAATTTAGAACAGATACAAGCAATGCAACTCAAATAGACATGGATTAATTAATAAGGAAATATACATGAAAACTACTAAAAACAAGAAAAATACAGCACCAGGAATAGACAAAATAACTTACGAAATGCTTCGTAGCATAAACGAAGAAACATTCAAGATCATCATAAAGATGCAAACAATATGTGGATGAAAGGAAAAATATACAAAAATCTAAAACAAATCAAAATTATAGCCATACCAAAACCAGAAAAAGATCCAAACAATATAAAGAATTACATACCAATCGCGCTCATTCCGACTCCTACAAAAATTCTAAACTCTGCAGTACTCCTCAAACTAAATAGGCACATAGAATTAGAAAGATTCTACCAGAAACCTCTGTCGGCTTTAGAAAACACAAAACATAAATCAATGCATAAATTACCTAACAAATCAAGTATACCAAACAAAAGAAAAAATAACATGACCGGGGCATATTTATAGACCTAGAAAAGGCATATAACAAAGTCAAAACCAAAATACTGATACAAAAATTAATAGACGCTAACACATCAAACCAACTAACTCTATGTGTTACTAATTTCCTGAAAAATAGAACAGTAGAGATAGAAAGTAACACAAAGATCAAAATGCTAGTCACTAATGGATTACCCCAGGGAGATATAATGTCCCCTACTCTATTCTATCTATATACCAAAGATATACACAATAAAATAACAAATGAAAACACAAATTAATACAATATGCAGATTATTTTGTGATAATTGCCAGAGAAAAGGACAAAAGGAACTGAAAACCAATCTTCAAACAGCTTTAAATTCATTCATAAATGAAAAAGAAGAACTAAACCTCCCCATTACAACGGATAAAACTAAATATATGATATTTAATAATAAAAACCAAAACTTCAACCTCAACATACGAAACACACAAATAGAAATAACAAACACCTACAAATACCTCGGCACCATAATAGACAATAAGCTTAAATTTCATAAACACATAGAATACCTGAGGAATAAAGCCATAGATAGACTAACATTTTAAAAATTCTATGCGCAAAAAATAAAAATCTAGACCCACAAAAAACACTAATAGTATACAGGTCAACTATGCGATGCGGGCTCATCATACTTAAACACATAGCAACAAAAGCAATAGGAAAAAAATATATACAAAAATTAACCAAGCGATACGCAAAGCCACAGGATGCACAAAAACGACACCCATTAACACCTTGCATGCTATTGCAGCCGAAATCCCATTCCAATTCAGTTCTAAATTCATAGCACGTAAATAGCTAGCAAAAATAATAGTATATTCACACATATTAAGAAAAAAAAATAAGGTAAAAGATAATAACTACAATAACAACTCAAAATCATGCCAAGAGAAAATATATGAAGAAGACTATAACATACTAAAACATCTATCCATAAGCCAAATGAACAACATTGTAACAAAATAAACATAGACACAACACTTACAAACAAACAAACAAAATAAAGAGACGATTAAAACAATAACCTTAGAAAAGATGAAAAACTGCAACAATAATAGACCAACAATTTTACGGATGGTAGCTTAGGCGGTAGGCGGGAATAGGAATTTACATAAAAGATAGAAAACATAACATATACAAAGAATATAAAATTAAAAACATAGCATCAATAGCAACAATAGAACTGATAGCCATCGAAAAAGCTTTGGAGATAGCTAAAAATATAAGATGAAAAACATAACCCTATATACTGATAGTCTGACCTCATGCAAATCCTAAAAAAAGCACAAAAGAACCACAAACAGAAGAAATTATATATAACATCTTACAAAATGCACCACTAACACTAAAACACAAATTGTTTGGATACCGTTGCACGTAGGAATAAACGGAAACGAAGTCGCAGACGAATTAGCGAATAAAGGATGCCTAAAAGTGTAGAATTAGACAATAAAATAAGGTTTACTGATGCCAAAGATTTTTGCCGAAAGGAAATGGAAAAACAGGCTACAGAATACACAAATGAGTCCATTACTAAAGGGAAGAAATTCCTAAATTTCCAAACTGAATTCAAAACTGAAATTGGCACAAAAACATAAAAATTAGCAGGAAACAAATAAAAATAATGAACAGAATATTATCCGGGCATGATTATTCAGATTACTGGCTAGCTAAAATGAAAATAATCCAAAAAGGCGAATGTGAAAATTGCAGAATATCAAATACAGGATGGCACATGATTTTTGATTGTCCCAAATACAATAATAATAATAATAACAATTACAATAGAACAAAATTGAAGATTCCGAAAAACATGGAGAGAACCTTCTGGAAAAACAATAAGGCAAAATATAAATTTCATAAAACAAAACCACATAGAAATATGAAAAAGGAGAGGAAAAAGAGAAATCTTTTATCTTTCTGCAATGGAAGATCATTGAAAGAAAAAAAATCTCCTAAAACCTCAAATAAAAAATAACACACGAAAAAAAACAAACAGAGAAAAACAATAGCATAGATAACTATAATTAACTAGGGAAATAAATGGAACAACACAAACAGATGCAAACTAACTGAATTTTGTTTTCAAAACCCAGTATAGTTACCCACACACACATACACACCAAATTAAAAAAACGGACACAAAAACAACACAAAACAGACAACACAAAACACACAAAACAATCTGAGTGTCGCTGACGACAATTTAGGCTTAAAAAACAAAGCGTTGCTAGGTCAAAAATGCTGACTAGCTACGTTAGCAACGCGCCAGCGATGCGCGCTGGTTTAACGATTACATGGAAAAAGGCTAAGAAGAATAGACTAAGAAAAATATGCTGATCGACGCGGTCAGCATTTTTAGAGTATAAAATCAATTGAATAAAATAATGAATCGAATTTGCCAAGAACCAGTGGTGCGTTATTATTGTGCTTAAGTCGGCGTGTACTGTGCCTGTCTTAAGCTGCTGCTCGAAAGACACTTTCGTGTGCGCGACAAATGGTGGCTCCAGAGAGGAGAAAAATCAAAACTTCGATAAAGTGTTGGGATTGATTTGGGACAAAGAGTCTGACGTCTTGCCTACAAGTTTTAAAGGGCAGATATTAAAAAATTAACGAAACGTCAGATGTTCTCATATATAATGAAAATCTACGATCTCTAGGTCATCTTGCCAACATTACTGTTGAAGGTAAATTTTGATGCAAGATCTTTGGAAAACTAAACTAGACTGGGATGACGAAATCACCCAGTCCATAAGGAAAAATGGAAAAACTGGATAAGCCGAATCGAAAACTCGATCAACATATCTATACCTAGATGTTTTCCATTGGAAATAACGTAAAGATCAGGGAGCTCCATACTTTCGTAGACGCGTCGGAAAAAGCCTTTGCCGCGGTTACGTATCTTAGGACAGTCCCACGACTTAGGCATCGACATAAGTATCGTGGCCGAAAATCAAGAGTCGCTCCTACCCAACCACTGTCGATCCCTAGGCTTGAATTGCAAGGGGCAGTGCTAGGCACTCGCCTAAACGAATCAATCAAGGGGAATTGCGGTTAAAGGTCAAACAGAATTCTTTGGACCGATTCAAAAAACAGTTCTAGCTGGCTTAACTCAGAGCCTAGAACATATAATCAGTTCGTAGCCCTGAGAATCGGTGAAATTTTGGAGTTCAAACTCTCCGAAGCAGTGGAACTGGGTAGCATCTGCAGAAAACCTGCTGACGAAGCTACAAAAACTTGTAAGAAAAAGTCAATATGGTTAAATGGTCCCGACTTTCTCAAAAATTTAGAAATAAAAACACTAACACCAGACATTCCGGACACATTTGAAGACCGGAAAAAGGGTAAACACTTCGAGAACAGTGGAAAGATAAAGATTATGACCCATTTCCGTCGAATGGGTTCCAACTGCACCGTCTAAAACGATCGGTAGCGTACGCACTAAAGTGCTTGGATTGGTTAAAAAGTAAGGCTAAATCCCTGTCATTTTCGACAGCAATCGATAAAGCTACCCTTGACTTAGCTGAGCGCCACTTAATAAAAAAGGCTCAATGGGAAAGCTTTAACGGAGATGATACAACTCTCATTGAAGAACCGATAATGGCAGCAGTAAAGTTAGGTGCCTGTGCCCTATGTTGGACCAGATGGGATCATGCGTTCTAGAGGAAGACTTGAAACGTTAAATTTCTTCAATTTAACGCACGTAGCCCTATTGTCCTACCAAAAGGGCATCACATTACAAACCTTATCCTACAAACATTATCATGAGAGGTACTACCACCAAAGAGCGAATCAGTGATGGTTGCAGTTCGTCAAAATTCTGGGTGATAGATCTCAGAAGCAGTCTTAAGCACGTAATAAACAAATGTCAATACTGCAAAAACGCACGAGCTAAAACCAATCCCACCAATAATGGCACCAACTGCCAACATGTAGAACAGCAGTGTTTAAAAAACCATTTACGCATTGTGGAGTAGATTACTTCGGGCCCCTATTCGTTGACGATAGGCAGACGGGCAGAAAAAAGGGGGGTGTTATATTACGTGTTAACAAAAGAGCAATCCATATAGAATAGCCATTGATCTAACGGCAAGCACCTTTATTGTTGCTTAAAAAATTTGCAATACAGAAGAGGAAAGGTATCTTTCTATACAGCGATAATGGGACCAACTTTGTCGGAGCCGACAATGAGATGAAACAAATAAGAATTCGATGTGCCTCAGAAGGCATAGAATGGATCTTTAACCCACCAGGCGCCCCTCATTTTGGAGGTGCGTGGGAGCGAATGGTTGGAGAAATCAAGAGTCTGGTTTCCATGGCTGAGAGTTTAAAGAACACGTTCTCAGATCAATACTAACTGAGATAGAGTTCCTAACAAATAATCGACCATTGACTCACTTAACACTAGAACGAGAAGATGACGAGCCCCTAACTCCAGCTCATTTCTTGCTAGGTTGTTCCGGCGAGGCAGAGCCGAATATCTCAGATATCACCAAAACAGAATTGGTACGGTCCGATTGGAAAAGGGCCAGGAAATCACACAACAATATTGGCGACGGGTGATAACTGAGTATCTCCCAAAGCTTTCTAAACGAGAGAAGTGGACTCAAACGGCCAAACCATTACAAATAGGCGATATTGTCACGTTTCCCGATGAAACAAAGGAAAGGAAAATGGTTTAAAGGCCGAATCTGCGAGCTGGTAACTGGCGTAGACGGACAGACTCGTTCAGCACGAATCAAAGTAGGTAATAATTTAGTTAACAGGCCAACTGTAAAACTAGCAGTACTCGAGGTAAAACGAGATCAAACATTTTCAAATTGGGGAAAAAGGAAAGAAACAAATCTTAACGTTATAAAAGCTAAGCAGAAGAGAACTAGCAAGTCAAATACCAAAAAGGAAAAAGCTCAAATTAGGCCCGTATCATGGAGCTCATCCTTAAAATAACAATATACATAGCCGCACTGTTTAGAGTCGAATGCTTATCGATCGTACCTATCCCTGAACCAGGAATATATTTTGATCATATTGGGACACTCCTATTAAAAAAAGGGAGCATGGGAAACGACATTCCATACGGGGGCACGTCGGAAAATGATACGGATACGTTACAAACGTGAAAAAACACTTAACATAGTATTGAACTCCGTTAATAGTACGGACTCTGAACTCTCGGATCTAAAAGTACACTTCAGCACGAATGCAACCATGCAATTCAACTAATTCAAGGAATAAAGTCACAAAAGGACAAACGCTCCGGGGAATATTTGGTATACTAAAAGATTTCATGTTCGGGGGGAGACGACATAGACGAGCAATTAGCAGCCTTCAGAGCAGCAGAGGATACAAAATTTACACCATGTGTCCGAACGTTTGACCCAAACAAATAAAAAACACAATGAGATAACAGAAAATTTACGTCACCGAATAGACAAACTCTATGATGGTATAGATGTTCTCAGCAAGGAATTTAGCATAACAAAAATGAAGTTCTAACAAAGTATATACAGAAACGATCATGCTTACAACCCGCTCTAGTACAAGACATGAGAAATAAGTATCACGAATAGATTCAACCCAATTATATTTAGAGACGAAGAGATGTTAAAACAAACTATAAGAAGAAAGATGGCAAGTCATATAACGTTTAGAATACTCGGAAATAACCAATAGGAGAATAGAAGAGGGTGTGAAATAGTCTTTCTATCAAAACACATAATGTATCGATAGAAAATTACGAGATGTTTAAAGTCATAGCCGTTCCAAACTTTGCCAATCATACGATTTTAGACATACATGAAAAAACAATAGCCATCAACGAAAACTAGTTACTTATACCCGAAGGGAAATTTTAAACTGAACGAATCGCACTCATATCTTCTGAAAATAATACAACGAGAACCAGACTGCATAGCATCAGCATTACTAAAACAAGAAGTGGTACCAGATGTAGTTCAAAGGAAATAGGGCCAGAAGTCACTGAATTATACCACTTACAAATCCAAACAGTATCTGTTTTCTCTACCAACCCGATAGATATACTAAAAATGTAACAAAACACTCACTACCCCAAGTGCTCAATCGGAGAATCATAACCTTGTCACTAGACTGTAGCATTTTGCGAGCAAGTTCGAAAACAACCGACGATGCTAATAAAATCTGAGCAAGTTAGAGCATATTTTAAACCCATGTTAAATAAGCATTATCAAAGGAAGATAAGTCTAAACGAAGTAGAATCGGTAAACTAGTAACTATGTACTTTCTCAATAACCATATAAGGGTTTCGATTACGGTCATCTTGGTTTTCCGCGATTGGAATCAAAATATCAAAAACAAAATTGGTCCTCCTCCATGCAGGCCACCCACTTTAAACTAGAATTGTAACTCCCCTACGAGGACTTACGGGGGGAGGGATGTCGCTGACGACATTTAG